>NC_048440.1:1441421-1494718 GCF_004353265.1 Vitis riparia
TGAGATTTGCCAACCATTAAATATAAATGCATGGTCTAAGGCTTGATCACCCTCTGAAGGTACCTCTTCAACCTCTCAAAGGAGAGCATATTGTAGAGCAGTTGTTGCATACAACTAACAAGGGCCACCAAGAGACCAGATTTCTGCATTGCAGTTTGAGATATGAAGAACCAATTTGCAGAACATGTCACAGGAATCCCAATTGGCTGCCAAAATGAGAATCCCCTTTCTTCAACTCCATCTCTAGAATCAACTCATACTAAGACTCCCTCTCTTTCAACCACATGCAACCATTTTTTTTTTCTTCCCACTTTGCCTATCAATTATAGAAAACTTTTCAGAAAAAAAGTCCTTTCACTAATGGGGTTGTCTCTAAAATTGCAGATAAAGTGGATACAATGAAGAATATGATGACCCAACATTGGCAAAAGGCTCCTAATTTTGTGCATGGAATCAGAGTGCTCGGTAAGTACTTTTATCCTCTTCTTCTTCATGTCTCCAATGCATGTCTTGACTAAGAAAGCATTATCTCCTGGCCATCTTACTTTCTATATAGATATTGGTCTAACATGTAGTTTATACATTTCATTTCCTCAGTTTGGTTAACAGGGACATGTTGAAAATGAATAAAAAAAAAAAAAATGAAACCATAAGATCAATAACTCAATTTGGTTTATATTTTCCCAAATGCAGTGACAATAGGTTGTAAGATCTCTGAAACTATGAAGGGGAAGTTGAGCTGGGGGGCAAGAATTCTTCAACTAGGAGGGGTGAAGAGAGTTTTCAAGCAAACTTCAGCAAGGAGAGAAGCTGTTGAAGACTTCCCAATGCTATTTATCGACAGCTGGCCCTATAGATGGCCTCCCCTTCAAGGGTTGCATTTTCCAGTGAGAACTCAGTCAAATTCAATTCTCCAAATAGTGAATTGGTTAAATTCCATTACAAGGTAAGTTACATATAAAACTCTCTATATATATCAATTTCTTTCTCTTACTGTGCTTGTTAATCTCTAAGCAAAACTTTTGTTTTGTACAGACCTCAATCCCACTAAGAAAGATAAAGAGAGCCGACAGAAGTAAGAATATGACAAAGCCATCTCAGAAGTACATGGAAATAGTTACTGTTGATAATTTTAATTTCTGGTTTATGGGGTTCTTGAATTACCAAAAGGCCTTCAACTGTCTTCAACAGGCTCAATCTCAAATGTGATTGAAACACAAATATTTCTTCTCCTCTGCTTCATCAGATGTATTTACTTAAAGCAAACAATGCTCTGCACAGTAAAAACCTTTGTATAAATTTTTGTCAATGAGAAACTGAATGGTGATCCATACAACTGACTTTGCACAAACACAGTTTTGATCAACTTTTGAGCCAATTTATGCCACCTTAAGTCTACTCTAAGCAAATAATCCATCTATCTCCCCCATAAGAAACTTTGACGTAGGTGGTTTGAGTTATCCAAATTATACCTGCTTTCATATAAATCAATCCTACAATTTCCTTTGAAGCAGCCCCACTTCAAGGGAATCCCAAGAAATGGCCTCCTTTAATCTAATACAACCCTTTTCTATAACATCTTGGATGATTTCACCAAAGAAGAACTGGGTCTTATTCACAACCGCTTTCTTTATAAGAAATTCTTTAAAGATCTAATGGGCGTGCCTTTCTTCTTGTTGGATGACCCATGGATGACTCATCGAACAAAAAGTTGAGATTCACCAACCATTTCCATCCTTACAAACAAAAATGCATGGTCTCGGTTTTAGTCATCCTCTGAAAATACCTATTTCAACCTCTGAAAGGAGAGCATATTGCAGAGCAGTTGTTGCAGACAACTAACAAGGGCCACCAGAGACTGAAGTACTGCATTGCAGTTTAAGATATGAAGAACAAAGTTGCAGAACAGGTCATGGGAATCCAAATTGGCTGCCAAAATGACAATAGCTCTTCTTAAACTCCTCCTCTGAAATTAACTCACAGAAAACTTCAAAATAGAAGTCTTTTTCCTGATGGGGTTGTCTAAAATTTCATAATGTGGATACAAGGTTTTCAAAGCGTGCCTCCCAAGGCGAGGGGGGCAGGCCGCGGGACTCCCGAAAGGCGTTCGCCTTTAGAGTCTGAGGCGAACTTGAGGTGAGCTTTGGTTTGCCTTTTACGCCCCAAGGATTGAGGCGTAAGCCTCTGTGGATCTGAGGTGGCACATATCAAGAAAAAAAAAAAACCAGCATTTAAACCCAAAAATCCTGAGAAGAAATAGATTGAAAACACACTTGAGGAAACCTAACCCTAGCTCTCTGTGGAAACTAGAAACTGGAAACTTTACCTCACATACGTCGGCGCCACCATCACTTTTGAAGATCGGCACTCTCTCCGGCGGCAGCTTCTCTTTGGTGTCCTCCACTTCGTCGTCACAGCAGCTTCGTCTCTCAAGTATGCTCCTTTCCTCTGTCTTCTCTTTTTTTAACTTCTTCTCAGCTCCCACCATCACCACGAGTCCACCACGACTTCTTTTGTCTTCTGTGTTTTTTTTTGTTCCTTCGTATTTCACTTTTTTCTTTTTTTTTTAAGAGTACACAAAAGCTATAAGACATGCAAAAGCGTTTGATTCCCAAGAAAACCCATCCCCCGTTCGATTTCCGGGAAAATTCATCCTCGTTTGATTTCCGAGAAAATCCAAGCAAAACCCCCAAGGAAAGCCAAAAAAATTGCTCTTTTTTTTTTTTTTTTGCTCCCTGTGCTTTCTGGATCTGTTCTAGGGGTCTCTTTGCTTTTGTGCCATTGGATTTAAATTTCACGAACCCTAAATCCACGATTTTTGAGCCAGGCTGAAAAACACAACCTTTCCCTGCAAATCATGATCAGATTACCAAATAGCATCTTATGTTTTCTTATAAAAAAAATTGGACAGATTTTGTATCCTGTGCACGGGCTGGACTGGTAGGAAATATGGGAAATTTCCCGAAAATTACCGAAATTTCCTTCAACCCATAATCGGTGACGAATATTGTGTCGGAGCCGGCCGATACAAAAAAGAAAACAAAATTTTCAACTTTCCCACACTTTCTTGGCAACCAAACAGAATCACAACAAGCCGAACCACAAAAAAAAATGAAAACTTTCTCCATAATTTTTAGTCTACTCGGTCTCATTGTAAAAAAAAAAAAAACGAAAACTTTATTTTTTTTTCAACTTTCCCCCACTTTCTCGGTGACCAAACACAACCACACCACCAAATATAACCACAAAACTTACAGAAAACACCCGGGGGCAATGGTGTCTCAGATCTGCACTTCACTTCCTATTGGTATGATCAGCGTGCGGGAAATGGGTTTTAGGGCAGAGGACAAAATGAGTTTTGAAGCAGAAAAGAAAACGGGCCGGGGGAAAATGGCTTTGCACTTCTTTTCAAATATAAAATACTATTTTTTTTCCACTCTCATCCTACGTGTTAAAAAGTGCCTTATAATTGGAATTATTTTCCAATCCACGGTATTTTAAAAATTACTTTCTCAGTAGCCGTACATTTATCAAAAATCCACCACGACTTCACCAAACATGTTCTAAAACCTCGTTACTCCTTCCTCTTCCTCTGACAATCAAGGGGAATTGTAGTAATTCACTCAGCACTCTATTTTCGGAGTTCCCTCTCAATACGAGCAGCGGAAAGATAGTATCTCTTTCCGCGGGCTTTTTTAACTTTTGCGGCAATTTTAAAAAATTATAATTAAAAAATTATAGTTTTAAAAATATTGACAGATTTACGGCAGTTTTGGCCACGTGGAAGGTGTCTTTTGAAGAGACACCTTCCACAATTTTCAAAATCATGAAAGAATTGAATTTAAGCTAAAGGTGTCTCTTGAAGAGACACCTTCTACAATTTCAGAAAATTTGATTTATATTAAAGGTGTCTGTTGAAAAAACACTTTCGACGTGGCAAAAAATTCAATATGCATTAAAGGTATCTCTTGAAAAGACACTTTTCACATGACAAAAAATCCAATATTCATTAAAGGTGTCTCTTTAAGAGACACTTTCCACAATTTGAAAATTTTGAATGTCTTATAAATTTGATTTTAAAGCTAAAGATGTCTCTTGAAGAGACACCTTCTACAATTCCTAAAAATTTTAATTTATACTAAAAGAGACACCTTCTAGAATTCCAAAAAATTATATTTATACTAAATATGTCTCTTGGAAAGACACTTTACACAATTCCACAAAATCCAATATGTATTTTATTTGTGGAAATGATTTTAAAGTTAAAGATGTCTCTCTTTAATGTATGAAAATTGTGGAAAGTGTCTCTTGAAGAGACACTTTCAGTATAAACCCAATTTTTTTAAAATAATAGAAGGTGTCTCTTGAAGAGACACCTTCAATATAATTCCATTTTTTGGGAATTGTGAAATGTGTCTCTTGATACCTTCCGCAATTTTAAAAATATTGAGTTTATACTGAAAGTGCTTGTTCAAAAGACACTTTCCACAATTTCCATTCAAACAGTGGAAAATTTTGAATTTATGCTGAAGGTGTCTCTTGAAGAGACACCTTCCATAATCACAAAAAAACTGAAATTATATTCGGACGCCTTTCATCATTTTTAAAAAATTGGGTTTATACTGAAAGTGTCTCTTGAAGAGACACTTTCAACAGTTTTTCAGTGAAAAAAAAGATAGTATTTTTTATTTTTTATTTTAACAAATAAAAAGTGAAGAATCTCCTTGAATTTAAATTTGAATTTCAATTTCAATTTTAATTATTGCAGGTACTAATCTAATCAGGTTATTATTTTTTTATTTTGTTGCAACCCCCGTTTCATTCCCAAGTTTTTGCAATCCCCGTTTGATTCCTAAGAAAATCCATCCCCCATTTGCTTTCCGGGAAAGTCCATGCAAAACCCCCTAAAAAAACAAACAAAAAAATGTTTTTTTTTGCTCCATGCTTTTTGGATCTGTCCAGGTCTCTTTGCTTTTGTGCCATTGGATTTAAATTTCACAAACCCTCCACGATTTTTGAGCCACGCTGAAAAACACAACCTTTCCCCTCAAATCATGATCACAAAGCTTTTCCCTCAAATCATAATCAGATTACGCTGAAAAAATTGGACAGATACCCTGTGCGCGGGCTGGACTGGTAGGAAATATTGGGATTTTTTTTTTCAACTTTCCCACACTTTCTTGGCAACCAAACAGAATCACAACAAGCCGAACCACAAAAAAATTAAAACTTTCTCCATTATTTTTAGTCTACTCGGTTTCATTGTAAAAAAAACAAAAACTTTATTTTTTTTACAACTTTCCCACACTTTCTCGGTGACCAAACACAACCACACCACCAAATATAACCACAAAACTTACAGAAAACATCGGGGGCAATGGTTTCTCAGATCTGCACTTCACTTCCCTCCTATTGGTGTTGAGGCAAGGATCTCCACCTCATGATCAACGTGCGGGATAGTGGGTTTTCGGGCAGAAGAGGTTTGATGCAGAGAAGAAAAATGGGAAGGGAAGAGAAGAAAAACGAGAAGGGAAATGAAAAGGGGGGAATGGGTTTTTATATCTCATCCGACGTGTTATCCTACGTGTTCAAAAGTGCCGTAGAATTGGAATTATTTTCCAAACTACGGTATTTTAAATATTATTTTTTTTAAAAGCAGTATATTTATCAAGAATCCTTCTTTCCGCTTGTGACCTTCACCCCCCTACCCATTCCTTCCCTCAAATTTCTTCAACAGGGAATTGATTTCCTTTTTGAACCCCTCAACCGACATCCCCACAAAGCTGCTAAAATTGATAACCTTCAGTAGAATAAAACACATTAAGTTTTATTTTCTCATCTATTTTTTTATAGAATTAAATAAAATGGATTAATTTGATTTTAATTAGGTTTTTATTTTTTAGCATATGGTATGTATAGAATTTCAATTCAATAATCTCTTCTTTTTTTTCCAATTGTTATATATATATATATAATTAAATTTTTATTCTTTCGTCTTCTAAAAAAATTATATATGTTTTTTTTTTTTCTTAATGAGTGGCTCAAATCCAAAGGTTTTAAGAAAAGATTTTGTATGAAAATATGTTATTAAAGTTTTTGAAGAGAAGTATATAAAAAGCAAGTTTTTTCATCAAAGATATAAGGGAGAGAGATAAATAGATTCAAGCACCATTTGGTTGGAACTCATCATAAATAGATTCAAGCAAGGTTAGCGAAGATGTAAGATTAAAATGCAAAGAAGCATTAGGCAATTTTAAAGAACAAAAAAAAAAAAAAAAAGAAATGAATTGTTTGAAGAAAATTACATGAGCTCAACTTCAATGCATGAGAGTGTCTTTTCTAAAACAATTGAGAGTGAGAATGGAAATGAGAGTGAGAGCGAGAGTGGAAGTGTGAGTGGGAATGGACAACATATACCTAAGGAATCTATGGACAAATTCACCACTTCAAAGTTTAGACAAAATACTTTGAATTTCAAATGGAAACAAGAAGAAAAAAAGGAAGTAAGTAGAAAAATTGGATGTTTTATGTGTTCAAAAGGTCTTTCATTCAATACGGTAAACGATCCTTATTGGGTTCCTATGATTGATGTTATTGCAAACCTTGGTTCTAGGTTTAAACCTCCATCTATGCATGAATTGGGATTCTTACAGAAGAGGTGAATGACATAAATATCATGATGGAAGAACATAAAAAAGCTTAGAAGCAGTACGGATGCTCAATTATGTTAGTTGGACAGATGAGAAGAGTATCTAATAAATTTTCTTGTGAATAGTCCTACTGGCACATGGTTTTTTAAATCAATTGATACATCTAATATAATGAAAAATGGATAATTGATGTTCAAATATCTTGATGAAGTGGTTGAAAATGTTGGAGAGGAAAATGTTGTGCAAGTTGTTACTAATAATGTCTCTAATTTGTGAATGTCGAAATGAGGCTTATGGAAAAGTTGACAAAATTGTGGTAGACTTCTTGTGTTGCTCATTGTATTGATTTGATATTAGAGGATGTTGGAAAGCTAAAGGTTCATGCTCATACACTTTCACAAGCTAAGCAAGTGGTGAGGTTCATTTATGGAGATATTTAGGTTTTTAGCTTGATGAGAGCATTTACCAAAAATCATGAACTTATTCGTCCAAAAATTACACGATTTTCTATTGTGTTTCTCACTCTCCGAAGTCTTTATAAACAGAAACAAGCTCTTAGAGCAATGTTTTCCTCTGAAAAATGGTGTTCAAGTACTTTGGCAGAACATATAGACGGTGTAAAAGCTCAAAGTATAGTTTTTTATCCAAATTTTTGGCCTCATGTTGCTTTTTGTATAAAAACCATTATCTCATTAGTTAGTGTCTTGAGAGAGGTTGATGCAAAGGAGAGGCCAACCATGGGTTATATTTATGAGTTTATGAACTTGGCAAAAAAAAAAAATTGTGTTTAATTGTAAGTGCATTAGAGAAAATATGAGTCAATTTAGAGAAAAATAGATGCAAGATGGGATCCAAAACTTCAGCAACCTTTACATGCAATAGGTTATTACCTTAACCCTCAATTGCGCTATGAATATAAGTTCTCAAATGTGGATGAGGTAAAAAGGGGATTATTTGAATGCATGGATAGGATATTGGATTACAATGAACGTTTGACTGTTGACATTCAGTTAGACTTATATGACCAAGTAAAAGGTGAATTTGGAAGTCGTATTGCAATTAATTCTCGAAAATTAAGAAGTCCTATCAATTAGTGGATGTGTTTTCGGTGTTCAACACCAGAGTTATAAAAGTTTGTTATTCGAGTCCTTAGCCTCACATATAGTGCTTCAAGATGTGAGTGAAATTGGAGCACTTTTGAATTGGTAATATTTCTAATTTTTAATGCATATATTTTTATTTTAATATTAGATAATTATGATTTATTATTTGGATATTTAAATATTTCAAACTTAACATATATAATTTTTTTTTTTTTTTATCATTTGTAGATTCATACAAAAAAAAAAAAGGCTTGAACGTCAGAAGTTGAATGCTCTAGTGTATGTGAGATACAACATTAGATTAAAAGAACAAAGTATACAAAGAAAACAAAATGTTGATCCAATATTGGTGGAAGAGATTGATTCTGATGATGAATGGATTATAGAGAAAGAAGCTCCCTTCCTCTCATTTGATGCTTCTTGGCTTGAAGATGATGAACTATTTAATGTTGATGTCACTAGAATTGTATCTCAAAAGGCAAAGAGATTCAGGCACCATCAGTCAACATAGTTTCTTCACATTCATACAAAAGAAAACATGATGAATTTGCAAGTAAGGATTATAAAATTAAAGTTATAAAATTGATTGAATTTAATCATAAACTTGTAATATTTTACACCTAATTTGTACTTTATGCTAGGTAAAGATTGAGGCAAAGACAAGAAGAAGGATATGAATTCAACACCGATTAATGAAGATTAGGAATTAGATGAAATGGGAGGGTTTGATGGTGGAAATTTTCCTACAATAGATACATTGGATGAGGATGATGATATTGGCGAGGAAGATTTAAGTTAACACGTTTTAATTATGTGTTGGACTTACAAGTTTTTGTGACTTGTTATGGTTTTTTGTGGAAGTTTGGACTGATAGTATAGTTTTTTCCATCTTAACTAGATATGTTTACAAGGTTTTTCATTTATTTTATTTTATTTGTATTCTTTTATATATTTTAAATTATGCCCCCATGTTTCGAGGCCTATACATTGCCTCATAGAAATAATAACATCTCTATAAATACCAGGACCAACATGGGAAAAAAGTTGATAATATTGTGCATGGAATCAGAGAGCATGGTAAGTACTTTTATCCTCTTCTTCTTCACGTCTCCAAAGCATGTCTTGACTGAGAAAGATATCACCTGGGCATCTTATTTTCTATACAGATATAGGTCTGACATGTAGTTTATGCATTTCATTTCCTCTGTTTGGTTAACAGGAACATGGTGGAAATGCAAAGAAAATTTTGAAAATCACAAGATCAATAACTAAACTTGGTTTACATTTTGCCAACTGCAGTGAGAATAGGTTGTAAGATCTCCGAAACTGTGAAGGGGAAGTTGACCATGGGGGCTCGAATTCTTCACCTAGAAGGGTTGAAGAGAGTTTTCAAGCACATTTTTGTGTTGAGAGCCTCCCAATTCAACATTTATGTAAATTTTTTTTTTTTTTTTTTTTTTCTTCAGGTCTCAATCCCAGTGAGAGAGATAAAGAGAGTAGACCAAAGTGAGAACATGAAAAAGCCATCTCAGAACTACATGGATAATTTTTAGTTCTTGTTTATAGGGTTCTTGAATTATCAGAAAGCTTTCAACCGTCTTCAACAGGCACTGTCTCAATCTTGAATGAGTTACATATCAACCCAGAAATTATTCAAGGAGACATGTTTTTCCCCTCTGCTTCATCAAATGCATTAACATTAAGCAAAAACAAAGCTTCTGGACAACCAAAACCCGTGTAAACTTTTTTCCTTTTGTTAATGAGAAATTGATCTCCAATTCTTCTTTGGCAATGAGCGTGTCTGGCTTTTGGATTATATTATATACCCTTATACTGCCTGAAAATTGGCAAATCACATTATCATTTTTGTCGTATCAATCCCTTCATTCAATGGACTTGAATGGTATATGCTGATGCATATGTTTTCGCTGCATATTTAATTGACAAACCTTGGTGATGGCTGTTATAATGTGTCCATGACAGTCGTTTTATGTTGCTGGGTCCCCAAACTGTGGGCTATTTTATCCATCCTCGTCAAAAAGCGAAAAATCTAGAGTTGAGTCCTAGTTTGGCATGTGGGAAAAATGGCTGAATTGGCAGTGACGTAGCAGATATCATTCTCAGAAATCCTGTGAGGGCCTTTGGATTTCTTAACTCATTTAGTCGATGTTTTTGTGCCGAGAAAAGCCATTTGGAAAGGGGTGAAGCAAACTTGAATCATCTAGATGGCCTACGCCGCCTACCACCCATCCCTTACACATCACCATGAAGATGAGAGATGCCAAAAGGGTTTTTCATTCCAGAGCACATGGACACTTGGTCGGTACTTTGACTTGTTGGCCATTTCAGTCCTTTTCAAATGGCCACTTCCTTCTCCACAATGGCCTATCTTTTTCTGCAAAAGGTCTGGCTATATCCATGGTCATGGTGAAATCCACCAAGTCATGAACTCCCCACTTCCTCAAGTGGTAAAACACCATAGGAGTTAGAACACGGAGCTCGGTTGGATAGTTCCTGGCAACTTCTGCTATAAATCCAGGGAATGTGATACTCTCGTTCAACTTCCAACCGTTTAGGACAAAGTGGTTGTTGGGATTGGTGGTTGGATATAATCTCCAAAGGATGACATATAATCCTTTAAATATTGAGAGATCTTCACTATATCTGTTCTTTAAGATTGTCATTTGGCTGATGCAGTAATCCATCTGTAATGCAAATGCCTTTTTGCTTCTTTTTTTTTTCCTAATATCAAAAGAGAAGTCTTCATAAAGCTTAAATGACAGCTCAAAAAGCTTCAATGACACATTCATACAGTCAGCATATTCAACTTCCATGTAGATATCTTAAATAATATGACCAAACAACCTTCTTTTAACCCAATACAACCTTCTTGGATATTGTCCCAAAAGAACAACTGGTTCTTTT
This sequence comes from Vitis riparia, assembly GCF_004353265.1. Lineage (NCBI taxonomy): Eukaryota > Viridiplantae > Streptophyta > Magnoliopsida > Vitales > Vitaceae > Vitis > Vitis riparia. Next base: position 1,452,100 of record NC_048440.1, read on the forward strand.
TACTATAGCCTTTAGAAATGTGAAAAAATTTCTTTAAGGTTATCGTCTGTGCCTTTCTTTTTGTTACTGATCCATGAATGACTTATCCAACTAAAGTTAAAGGTTCACCTACCCTGTTCTTCCCTTTAAATACACTGGCATTCTTCAAGGTTTGATCAACCTCTGAGAGTACTGCTTCTTCAATCTCTGAAAGGAGAAAGCATTGTGGAGCACTAGCTGCAGTTTGAGATATGAAGAACCAGCTTGCACGACAGATCAATGGTATCCCAGTTAGCTGCCAAAATCAGAATCCCTCTTCTTCAAATACATCTCTGGCATTAACTCATAGTAAGATTCTCAGCCACTCTTTTCTACTTTGCATGCCAGCTATGGTTCTAGAGAACTTCAATGGAACTCCTTTTGCTAATGGGGTTGTCTTTAAAATTGCAGGTAAGGTGGACAGAAAGAAGAATATGATGATCAGATATGAGAAAAAGGCCAATAATTTTGTACATGGAATCAGAGAACATGGTAAGTACTTGTTTCATCTAATTTCATTCAACCTTATCCTCCAAGATTAAATTGTATGATGACAATATACAGTGAAACCTAAATTTGATTTATTTTTAATGGAATTGCAGTGAGATTAGGACCTAAGATCTCTGAAACAGTGAAGGGGAAGTTGAGCTTGGGGGCTAGAATTCTTCAACTAGGGGGAGTGAAGAGAGTTTTCAAGCAAATTTTTGGTGTTGGAGAAGGAGAGAAGCTATTGAAGGCTTCTCAATGCTATTTATCAACAACAGCAGGCCCTACAGCTGGCCTCCTCTTTATCTCTACTCAAAGGGTTGCCTTCTGCAGTGAGAGACCAATCAAATTCTCTTCAAATGGTGAATTGGTTAGATTCCATTACAAGGTGGGTTACTCACTTAACTCTTTCTCTAGATCTCTCTCTTCCTATTTCTCCATCTCCATGTTTTCTATCATCTAAGAGGAAATCTTGCTTTGTGCAGGTCTCAATCCTACTGAGAAAGGTAAAGAGAGTAGACCCAAGTGAGAATGTGAAAAACCCATCTCAGAAGTACATGAAAATAGTCACTGTGGATAATTTTGACTTCTGGTTTATGGGGTTCTTGAATTACCAGAAATCTTTCAACTGTCTCCAACAGGCACTATCTTAATCTTGAATGAGTTACAAGATTCAAGCAGAAATGGTTTTCCTCTGCTTCATTAGATGTATTTACATGAAGCAAAAACAAAGCTTCTACACGGCCCAAAACTCTGTATAAAGTATTTGTCAATGAAAAATTGATCTCCGATTTTTCAACTATTGTTATATAGAATGAGCTCCACCGAAGTGATTGATGTTTTATAAGTTTTATGCATGCATTCTTACACTTGGGGTTTATCTCAATCAATCCAAGAGAATGACTTGAGCAAAGAAAACAAAACTCACACTAATATGACTAAGTTCAGTCAGAGCTGAAGTAGTACACAACTTTCTGGCATCCATGAGCCCATTAAGATTTCTCTTGGCATAGTTATAAGGATACTGTTCTCAAACACTGTCATGACCCATGTATATAATGTCTACCCCATTGGCTCTCATGACTATCAAACACAACCCATGTAAATATTACTTTGGATCCCATCTCATGACTTCAAAATATAAATCATGTAGAAATTGTCTACTTTAAACCCACCAGTTTTGGGATTTCAAAACTCGAACTTACTAGGAAATTTCTATTTTTGTGAGGGTATCATTCATTTTCCTTCTCATAAGGAGTATCCATCACAGTGAAATATTGCATTCTGCATATGAGGAGTTCTGGCCATTGAGAATACCAGCCCCCCAAGTGGATATTTCTAGCAGGGAATTAGCTTTGATAAAGTAACTGTGAAGGGGACATTTTTAGCTGGGAATTAGCTTTGATAACATACCGTTGTAAATATTGTCTGCTTTTAACTCACTCCTATTCCGAACACGGCTCATACAAATCTTGGAGAATATTTTCAGTTACATATAATTGAGAACTTCACCAATGAGGACGTGACACGTGGGCGACTCTGCAGATATATATACATATGGGAATATTCTGGAGAGGGGAATTGATGTCAGTGTGCTTACACCTCATTGCATTGCTAACATTGACATGCAAGTTAAGGGAGAGTACTAAGTTTATACGGCATGCTACAAATCTAAAGTCTAGAAATACAGGTCCAGGAGTTGAATTTAAATCATCAGTGGAAACATAACACCTAGCAGAACCTTCAATAAAAGAAGAGATGCTCTTGTCCACTTCACTCATTTTGTTCATAGCAGCCTCCATTCAGTGGATTTGAATGGTATTCTTCTACATATTTTAATCCAAAACCCCAGTGTGGTTTGTTGTAATGCAGCCATGACAGTTATTTTATGTTCCTGGGGTCCTTGAAACTGTGCAATGCCTTGCCTCCCTATTTAAAAAACACAAAAATCCTAGAGTTGAATCCTAGTTTTGACACATAGGAAAGGGGGCTGATGTGGTATTGACATGGCAGCACCTCAGAAACGCGTTTTGGCCGACTTGATTGGGGAAAAGCCCTTTGGAAAGGGGGAAAAGCCCTTTGGGCCTACAAGCCATCACTTACACCTCAGGATGAAGATGAAAGAATATGCCAAAAGGATTGCATTCCAGACAGGCATATGGGCACTTGGTCTTGTCACCTTGGCTTCTGGAGGGGTTCAGTCCCTTTCCAATGGCCTCTTTTCCTTTCCCCACAACTTAATTCCCAGGAACTCCGTGTTTCCATTCACTCCAAATTTCTTATAACAAAATTGAGTTTGTTTTTTAAAAATATTCTTAGAAACAATAGAAAACAATGAAAAAAGACTAAAATATTTTGTATCATATGCGAGTGTAAAATGCCTAAAAATTGATCTGAAAAAACTATTTTTTATATGTAAGTTTTTAGACAAAATTTGAGACTTTGAAAACTGTTTTTGAAAATATCACCAAACAGGCCCTTAAGTACAAGTTTTTCACATACACTGAAAATCTTTTATAGAAAAGGGCATATTTGAAACTTCAAACACCCACAATTTTTCCACACATCACACACCCTTTCACACAACCCAGGTCAGCAGAGCATCCAAAAACTGCAAGCAGATTCCTAAAACTTCCAAATTTCCAATTCTCTACAGTACCATATCTTTTAGGATGTAATTTGATATAAACAACAAGCCTTTGGTCTGCAAATGCCTGTTTCCCTTCTGGAATTAAGAAAAAGGGTGGCATCACAAAGCTAAAGTGCCAGTTCAGAAAGCCTCACTGCCACACACACACACAGTCAGCACAAAGGAGAAAATAAATAAGAGGCAATGTGTGGTGTTTATTAAGATTGATGATTGAACAACTGACCCAACTAATTGGGATTTTTTATTTTCTTGGACCCATTTGCACAACTGTCTGATTTTCCAAACCTTGCCCTACAAGATACAGCAAAGAAAATTTTGGGGTTTACCTCTGTCTCCACTGGAATTTCTAAGAACCTGTCTTCCTTGAACCAATCCAATCAGAAAACCTAACAGCAATGTTAACTAATAATTGTCATTTTCTGCTGTGAGAATAGACCCATTAGTCATTACAGAAAATAAAGCCGAAAATCCAAAATTTTCCAAAGTCAATGAAGAAATAAAATGCTAAATAAATCATTAACTAATAACCCATCAAATCTTGCAAGACAAGAAACATCCTTACTTAACCTGAATGTACCTTTCATTTGATATCATGGAGAATTTTATAAAAGAAGACTTGGACCTTTCTACAAGCTCTTTTAAAAGCAACCCACCCAACACAACATCTTCTCAGTTATGCATCTTTTGCGAAAGACATTTCTTTTCAGTGTCCATGGATATGCCTTTATTCTTGTTGATGAGCCACTAGTGATTGGGGCAGCAGAAAGTGAAGATACCATTCTTTTTATACTTTTAAATACACCCCAGAATAGGTGATCTCATCAGCCGTGGCAAGAAGGCAAATTTTCCGAGCTCTGACAGTAGAGCTCATTCACCACTCGTTTTTGCAGACAAGTCGATCAAAGAAGTTCATCAACAATGAAGAACCAACACCCAGAACATGTCATCGGTATCCCGGTCAGCTCATCAGCATACCCGGTTGAGGGTTCAGGAAAAGGATATTTCCTTGAACCTCCTACACGACACCAGACTCCCTCTCCTCCCGGTGCGTCTCTCTTTTTCTTTCTCTATAGATTGGCCAATGATGTTCTATGAAATAGATGTTCTGTATACTAATGGGATTGTCTTGAATTTGCAGATCAAGGAGATTCAGTGACTGATAGGATGAACAAGCTTGGGAAGAAGGCTGACAGTTTTGTAAATGGAGTTCGAGAACATGGTAAGTTTTCATCTTGCTTCTATTAAGGTTGAGAATGATCCTGAATTTCATAAGATTCTGAGTTTTTTCTTCTCACAATAACTGATCGTTCTTCTATTTTTCATGAAACTGCAGTGAGATTAGCACCAAACATCTCTGAAACTGTGAAGGGAAAGTTGAGCTTAGGGGCTAGAATTCTTCAAGTAGGCGGAGTGGAGAAAATTTTCAAGCGACTTTTTCGGGTTAGAGAAGGAGAAAAGCTATTGAAGGCTTCCCAATGCTACTTATCAACAACAGCAGGCCCCATAGCAGGCCTGCTCTTCATCTCCACGGACAAGATTGCCTTCTGCAGTGAGAGAGCAATCAAATTCTCTTCTGCAAATGGGGAATTGGTTAGAATTCACTATAAGGTAATTAGCATAACTCTTTTCATAACATCTAACGTATAATCTGATTAATTTCTGTCTCCTCTTCATGGTTGTTGACATCTACATAAAATTTATCTCGTGCAGGTCCTGATTCCACTAAGAAAGATAAAGATAGCCAACCAGAGTGAGAACACGAAAAAACCATCACAGAAGTACATAGAAATAGTCACTACAGATAATTTTGAGTTCTGGTTCATGGGATTCTTGAACTATCAGAAAGCATTCAAGTATCTTCAACAGGCACTCTCTCAAGCTTAAAACCCACATATAAAAGTAATTCAAGCAGAAGTTGTTTCTCTCCCTCTGCTTCACGTGATGTATTACATGATATGAACAAAGCCCAGCACAGTAAAATACTTTGTATAAACTTTTTGTGAATGAGAAATTGATCTCCATAGTCTTTTGTTCTACTCATACTTACAGTACGGGGAATTACTTCCTCTAAAGTGATTGTTGTTCCTAGTCAATACCAAACAAAGAATAAGGAAAATGCAGAGGAAAATAGGAGTCAGTACCAACCATCTAAGTTATTCTATTGTCTAATCCATTCTACTTTGTAGAATCTATTGCCTTGTGCAGCTTTATGCATTCTATTATCTCTAGTCAAATGTCTTGTGAAGTAGTATTGTTAGATTGCTTCCAATATAGACTAAAAGTTAGGGGCAGTCCATGGGAAAACAGTTGATAGCTAAAGTTGAGAAATGGAGTAGACTACCAAAAATTGATTACCAGGGTAGCAATCAGTAGCATGTCCAAGCTGAGGAGTTAGCCCTCCAGGCAATATGGCAACCCCACAAAGGTTTCCTTCCTAAGATGTCCATTTCCAACCCATGAAAATGGCTGCCTAGGGCAGCATCACATAGAAGCAGCAAAATCCTCTAATTTTTTCTCTACATGCATCATCATCTTCCCAAGTTCCACTAAATTTTTCTCTCAAGCCACACAAATCCATCAGTGTGGGCCCTAGGACATCACTCAGAAGCAGAAAATTTTCTTTCTTTCCCTAGACGAGTCATCCTCTTCCAAAGTTCCATTCAATTTTTTCTTTCAGGCTACACAAATTGATCAGTTTGGGCTTTCTACTCAATTAAACCGAGGGTTGATCTTCATGGTCATCTTCATGCTTTTCTACCAAGAAAAGAACCTCATAGAAAACTAAAAGTACAGTAGTGACACCCCATCCACATGTGTCTGTTTTTTAATGTTGTGATGCTAATCGCCTGCATGTGACAACATTGGGAGTATGTCATATTTTACTCCTGAATATTCTAAAGGTTGGCATCAAACCACCGGTCATAACCCTACAAAGTGGAGGAGGCCTACAATTGGTAAGTGATTTGAAGAGATTAATTAGGAATAAAATGAAGAGACTCATAGTGTGGCCAAATCACATGAGCCTGCAGAAAAAATGCTGTTTTTTTTTCTTTCTTTTTGTGGGGGATGGACAAAAATAGAGGGAACTGCACTAACTATGTAGCTATCTGAATCACAAAGGCAGTTTGGATACAAGAGATGCTTGTCGGTATTTAATGCCTTAAAGGTGCCAAATGAAGCAAAGAATTTTATCCTGGAAAGTGAGAGGTTTTAACTGTGTGAATAAGAGGAAGATTGCAAACTCTCCCCTAATCTCTCATCAGGTGGACTTGGTCTGTTTACAAGAGACCAAGATGGAAGCTTATGTCTAAGAGGCGATCAGGCATTTATGTGGGATACTCTGAATGCAAGAGGATCAAAAGGGGGTTTTGTAATCTTTTGGATAACAGGGTTCTGGAATTATTAGCAATGGAGGAGGGTGCTTTCTCTCTCTCTCTTGCAGGTTTAAGAATTGTGAGGATGGCTTTATCTGGACATGATCCGAATCTGGGTGTGGGGAGAGGGGATTCCTAGGATGAGTTGTGGGTCCATTTCTTGAAGCAATTATTTAACTCATACATGGGAGGATTGGTTCTTCTGAAGTGATTACTATTTTAGAATTTGACAATTTGATTCAGTTTTTGCTTCCTCAAAATGTCTTATTTTGAGATGACAAGGATCATGGAGCAAAGTGAGTGAGGAATCAGCAAACCGCATCCTTATCTACTGTGATAGAAGAGCTACAAAGTTGTGGAACATGTTGCTTGCAATTTATGGGCTGCAGTGGTGTTTCTACATAATGTGAAAGGGCCCCATTTGCATGAGAAGGTGAAGGGTCCGGATAAAAGATGGAGCAAGGTTTGGAGCATACCTCCTCTTTGCTTGTTGAAAGAAATAAAAGGATTTTCATAAGGGAAAAACTCCACACTAAAAGCTGAAAGAAATCCTTAAAAATTAGTCTCTTTTGGAGTGACCTAAATGGCCGTTGGGGAGGGAGTGGTGTTCTCTATTGACAACCACAACTGTGGATGGTGGTTTTAGTCCTAGTGTTAGCCACTTCTCTGAGATTGGATTTTACCTCGTGTGCATAGGGCATAAGGTGAGCCACCATTTTTTTATTACATTTTTTAACATAATCTTTTGTTTGCTCCTATCAAAGAAAAGAAAAGGTGGATACTCAGAAACATAGACAAGAAGAGAAGTTCTTTTGACAATGATACCTACAGCACCTCCACACAGCCCTAGCATTAGGTTTCTACACTGCCCAAAAAAATGGCTTCCATTGAGCAGAACACCAGAAAGCCCAACCTAAGATGATCATCCCAAGCACAAAAAACCTAGCTTTCCTTGTTCACAAACTGGCAAATATCTATACAAAGCACCAAAATTGAACTACTTTCAAACCAAGTGGTTACCCCTCAAGCTAACATGGCAACCCCACAACAGTTCCCTTCTTCAGTCCTCTATTTCTGACACAAAAATGGCTTCCTAGGACAACATCACTCAAACAGTAAGTTTTTTGTTCTTCCCCTATGTGTCATCATCCTCCAAAATTCTGCTCATTTCCTCTTCATCTTTATGGTCATCTGCTTACTTCTCTACCAAGAAAGGAACCTCATAGAAAACTAAAAGTGCAACAATTACACCCCACCCAGACGTCTGTTTTGGGTGTTGGGTTTGAGCATTTTTTTTATGCTTTGATGCCAATTGCCTTGTGACAACATTGTGAATCTTCTATATTATATCCCTGAATATTTCCTAAAACGCTGACTTCATGCCACCCGTGATAACTACCCTACAAAATGGAGGGGGCTAAAAGTTGGTTAGTGATTTGGATAGAATACTTGGAATAAGATAAAGAGATTCAGAATGCGGCCAATTCACATGAGCCCACCAAGAAAATGATTAATTTTTTTTATCATGTCCAGCATCACCATAACAGACACAGCATCCCTGATATAAGATTATCCTAACATCATTGGGCATAAACTCTCTAGACATTTGAATAATCAGGAGCCACACATCTACATGACTACAAATTATCAGTTATGGCAGCAGATGCAAAATCTAAGAAACACAACATTAGTTCTAAAAATTGAGATCTAATGGACCCTTCCAAGTCATTAGATCAACTACAATTGGAGTACCATTGAAACAATGTCATTTTTCCATGTACGAGATTTACCAGCCCTACAAAGGAAAGTCAAGGTACGATGCAACCTGCCAACATCATTTCATACTCTACTCTTTGATAACAAACTGTTCACTCCATTTATTCACTTCAATGCCTTTTAACCAATGAAGAGTTTGTTTAAACCCAAATCCACCAGGTCAGTGGCAGTCTGTTTGCAGTTTGGAAATGAGGACTTTGAGCAAATCAGAGAACAAAATCATGCCATTGTGCCCAAATCCACATCCAGATCAGAAACCAGACCACAATGAATCGTGTAATTGTGCTCAAATCCAAATCCAAATCTGGATCAAGAACTAGACTATATCGAATCATATCATTGTGCCCAAATCCAAGTTCATGTCAGGAACCAAACTACAACATCATCCAATAGAGAAAAGAATTCAGATTAAGAACCAAATTCTAACATCATTCCCTGTGAGAGTAAAAAGACATGCTAGAGAAATCCAAATTTACATGCATAATAATGTACACACTTTCTGAAGGAAACATATATTAACAAACCAAATATTCTTCGAATCCAAATACTACATGAGATGCATGACTGAAGCAGCAGACTGATGCCAGGAAAAGCCCTCACCTTTTGTTGTCATAACCCATTGAAGTACCAGAGGCAGAGCTTATCTCAAACTAGGACATCTGGCTCTGATAAACTACGCAAAAAATTCACTTTACAATATTCAGGAAACTGTAATCCAGCTTGATCACAACCTGCCTTTGTAACATGCGGGCATGACCTCACATCAAGGTATTCTAGAGAGTTGCATGAGTCCAAAAGCATGCCTATCCCTGCCACTGTTATTTTCGGACAGTTGCTGGCCTTCAAAACTTTCAATCCCAACTTACTTCCACCTTTGTTTAGTCCCTGAAAAGCAGCATCTGTCACCTCCTCACAGCATCCAATATCAAGAGCCTCTAGATTCCTACAATTACAGAAGATGCAATTCAATGACAGGTCAGATATATTTAAACACCAGTCCATTCGCAGGTTCTTCAGGCTGTGACTACAAGCAGCAATGGCCAATGATTTTATTGACTCATCAGAAATGTCCCGGCAACCACCAATGATGAGAGTCTCCAGATTTTTACAGAATTGGGCCAAGGACAACACCAATTCATCCCCGACTTTGTAGCAATCCAATAACTTTAGTGTCTTAAGAGAACACGAACAAGCCATTGAAACACTGCAAACCCCAATATCGCTAATATTGCTGCATTTATTGATGTCTAAGAACTTCATCCGTTGACATCCCTTAACAAGAAATGTAAGCCCTGAGTCAGTTATGTAGGTGCATCCTTGCAGGCCCAACTCTTCCAGATTGTGACAGTTCTTGGAAAGAGCTTCTAATACTTTGTCATTAACAGACCTGCAGCCAGCAAGATGCAGGCTTCTTAGGTCGCAACAGCTCTCAGCAATTGCTGACAACCCCTTGTCTGTTAGCTTTCTGCAATAGGATACATCTAGAGACTGTAAATGAGAAAGATTACGTCCAATAGCCATGAGTCCAGCATCAGTAATACCTGTAAACCAAGGATAAATAACATAAATATTAACGATATAGCATCCTGAAAAATCCAAAATAAAAATAAAAATAATAAACCTAAAAAGAAAAAATGCACCAACAAATTTCTTCAGGTAAATACATTCACAAGAAAAAGGAAAGACTATACAAAAAAAATTAATGCTGAAAGAACAAAAAGGTCAACAACAATTTCAACTTCCCACATAGAGACCAGAAATTCAACAGAACCTACTGTAAAGTGTAACCTGCTTCATCAGCAATAAGAACCAACAAAATCCTTCAACCACTCACATTCCTAGAATCGATTAGTTCTTCCGATTTAAGAAATATACAACATACTAAATTCTAATAAGGTGATTCTTTATCATTCAAGTAAACAGAACAGCATTGAGAAAAAAAAAATTATTGATAAGAAAAAAACCAAATAGAAAAAATGATAAAAGATATACAAGGGCTTCAAGATCTAACATGCAGCTGGACAAAATCTCCCAAGCAAACATAGTCAACATGGCCAATAAGGAAGAAACCCCAAAAAACCCTACATAGGAGGACACTTCCCTCTTAGTCAAACTATTGGCCCTGCACCCCTCAATCCATGTCTTTTGGGCAATTCATGATCCAGCATGATCATACCTCCATGGGCTTCTCCTACCTTGAGAGGACCATGAGATGAACTCTCTTAAGTCCTCCATCATGAGATCTCAAGTCTTCATCAAGGTGCACCTCCTTAATGCCTTCCACAAAAGATAATATCTCAGCCTTTATGACCTAACTAATACAAGGTACTTCAGAGAAAATCTGTACAATCTCAGACCTACAGTCTCTGTAATCAAATCCATATAACCCGGATTACCCAGATGAGAAACCAACAGAATTGGGTTTGGGGCATCCGGCAAGTAAAGAACCATTGTTATTACTTTGGTAATGAAGGTACATTTCCAAGAGGCTGTTTCCCTACCATAAAGACATCCTCAATCATTAAACATAATTTTGTAAAATTTCATGAGAAGGTGAAAGTAAACACGATTTTACGTCCAGCCAGGGAATGAGGAGATTTATTTTCAATTACATGACTTCCTAAGCCTAATAAAAAGTACCATTTGACACATGCTAAACTTGATCGCATTAGTGAAACTAAGAGCATTCAAAGGGGCTGTTTAATTAAAGCACTAACAAGATGGTTTTCACCCATGCAGGAGCAGTCCCTATAGCAGTTGCTTAATATACCTTCCTTTCCAAAAGGCAGCAACTTCCTCAAGCCTTTTAATCAGCAAACCTTAGTTAGCTATTCTAGGAACTATAGTTCCCATTAGAAATCCTAAAGTACATCCATCCCACTTTGCAAAGAATAATTAATTTAGTCACTGAATATTTTGGAGACTACCCGATCAATATGAATCTACAACCTTTTTTTTCCCTTTTACTCGACAATTGGCTGATTTTTTCTACTTCTCTTGGGTATCTCTTTTATGCTACACCAAGATGAAATAGTTTGATCCACCGATTTTGGAATAAACAAAAATAGCTCGGCGTCCTCCATTTATTTTTATATTTCTAGGGCTTCCTTAACAAGTTCTCTCTACCCACGCAAAAAATTAACATTTCCGCCATTTCAGTCAGACATCACACACTTCCTACAACAAAATCCCAAATTTAGAACCAAAAACAAGAACAAAATCACAAATTTAGTACCAAACACTCAAATTCCATCATTTCCTTCTCAACAAAAAAGACGAGCACATACATTTTGAACTGAAACAAACAGAAAACCATTCTAAAACCAAGAATTACCTCTGCAATGCTGCAAGCCAAGCACGCGCAAACAACCGAACCCATCTGCAATAACCTTGAGATCGGAGTCCGTGACGCCGGGGTAAAAGGATCGGGAAACGGACTGCGACAGGTCCAGCTCAACCAACCGCGAGAACCTCGCAGCCATCTTGCGAAGCATGAGAGGCCCCGCCCTGGCGCACAGCTTCTTCCGCTCGGTGCTCTGCAAATGTAGCCATCTCTTGCAAACCAACCCGAAGACCTCCTTGTCCTTGTCGCTTTGCAATTTCGCCAGAACCGCCCGGAGCTCGTCGTCCGTCAGCGCCTCGTTGATGCAAACCCCAGATGCCTCCTCCACCCCCGCCATTGACGACGAAGAAATCCCAGAACCCAACCCCAGGGGGAAGAGAGAAAACAAAACCCTAATTGCGAAATGGAGGATTAGGGCTAATCGAAACCCTAATCTGCTCTTCGACGGAAGGCCAGGAGGAGGATAAAGCGGAGGAAAGTGGGAGTGAAATTACTAGAATACCCTCGTCTGGTGAGTATATGGTTGTTGGGCTTTTTGGGTCGGAAGGTTGTTGGGCTGGGCCCACGCTGGTGGTTTCAAGATGGACATTTGGCGACAATATTTTTAGGGCATGTACTCCATGCTCTTTGTTCTCAGCATGTTTTGGTGTCTGTTGTGGGGAAAAGGGTTTCGGCCAATCATATCTCGACACGTGGCACACAAATGCATTATTAACCAATGCAATTACTAAATAATTAGAAAAACAATTTATTAGGGATAAAATAAATCAATAACGAAAAAGCTCAAGCATTTAAGGACATTTTATTGACAATGGTTACAAAATGATTAGATTTGGACATATGGGATCGGCCCTTTCATAAATAAGTGAGAAATAATTAAAAATATTAAATGTGCACCATAAGGTTGTGACTAAATACATTTGACCTTGTCGGTTTAAAACATTTTTTAAAAATAATTACCAAGTTAATGATATATTTTGTATTAGTTATTTTGCTAGAAAGATAGAAGAATTTATTACTTTTTCTTAAATATATATAAAAATGAATTGAAAAAGACATTTATAATAAAACCCTCAATCCATCCAAGTCTAACTTGATGAATTCAATCATAAGTTTAGAAAGTGAGATTGAGTTAAACTTGGATGTTATATTCAAATTATATTAGGAATTGAGTTCAAATTGACCACAAACCCGACCCGACCCGACCTGCCAAGTGGCAACCCCATGTGATGAACAAGGGAGCATCAAGCTGCCACTCAAATAAATGCTCCCAAAGAACTTCATCAAGCTTCTCAATAATGGCTTCCTAAACCTTCCGTATACCACATGCAATGCACACCCAACATGGAACAATATGATTGAAAGTGAGACCTTCCCAAAACTAACACATATTTCTGCATCAAACTTGCTAAGAAATAATCAATAAACTATGAATTAATCCTTCAAAGACTGATTTGTATTGGATGAATTATAACTGTTCACATATTTGATATTTGACAAGTTTTTATCACATCTAACCAAGCTCAAAGAATGGTTAATGGCCTATTGTTCAGCTCGTTGCATGCAACAACCTCTACACCAACGAATGAAGTATAAGCTGTGTCTGTATAATTTATGGGGAAAAAAAAAAAAATGATAGTCAGGATCAATGGTGGTTTAGTCATCTGATTTAGGAAGAACACTTGCAACTGTTGAGCACATAGTCATCCAGAAACTGGGTGAGCTGGGAAGTATAGAGTTTAGGGTCATTTCGAAAATGATCCACATGGGGTGTTGAGATGAAGTTGCATGCCCTGACCTCACGCCCAGCCTTCCGCTGCTCTTCTATGAACATTTCCACGGACCCTGCAGGGATGACTCTGTCTGCAGAGCTGTATATGTATAGCTGTGGACAGTTGGGTTGTCCCAATGACAGTTGCCCCAGCACATCAGAGAGCCTCCTGTGTTTCAACAGAAGGATATATAAATTCCATGTTCACCAATGAAGAGACCAACAAAGCCTTTCTCCTGGTTTAGATGTTGCCATGAAAAATTGGGTCCATGGAACAAGTAATGCACAGGATGAATATAGTTAAGAGACAGTTGTCATTTACCTGTTAACTGAAGGAAGATTCAAAACCACCTGAAAGAACTTCTCTAGAACTACTAGCAATGCAGCTTCAGTTATCGCAGGTTTGGGTTCTGCAACAGCTTTCCTGTCAACAAATTCCTCCATGCCTGATTCATCATATCTAATAGTTCCTTTTGTAGCAACACTACGCGTTTTCAGAAATGCAGCAGAGAATCCAGAGGCCCAGACCTAATAAAAGAAATAAGGAGTTTAGCAAAAGAAAATTTCCATGTTTTAGATACATAACAAAATGCAGAAAGCATCCGAAAACATTGAAAAAGTAAAGAAACTCTAAGTAATTGGTGTTTAACGACTTTACAGGAGGGAATTGTGATTGGACAGAGCAGGGACCAGGAAACTAATTACAGAACAAACTTCATATGACAATGTCAGTGCAAAAACATGACACATGTATAGCAGGTTAGCACTCCTGACAAAGCCAGCTTAATTAGCTCGTGTCGTGCCATACTTCTGCCAAAGAGTTATGGGTGGCAAATGTACAGATGTTAAGGACCACTAACATGCTGATTGTGGCCATACTGCCATCAAATAGTTATGGGTGTTCAAATGATAATTGTACACATGATCACAGAATCGATTTTCTGTTGTCAATCAAGTTTCAGCAGTTTGAATGACACATCATTGTTCATATTTTTCAGGGTATGAAACATTACAAAGTGGTCAAAAGGGCACTGCAAATTCGGTCTATGCCCTGGCTATGTGGTGAGTGTGAAATGATTAGGATAGCAAGTAAATCTTATACAACTGCAAGCATCATTTACCTGTGGGTCGGGGGCTGCAACAGGAGCTGAATCCACAATGCAACCCTTAATTCTTCCCATTAAAGATGGATCCTGCTTCTGAAACTTCTCCAGAATGGCTCCATATCTACATGGATAAAGACCCAATAAGATGTATCATGCAAAAATCCAATTTTCACAGCAGTATGGGAAAAAAAAATAGAGCAAGAAATAGAGATTACATTAACCATCCGGTGTTGCTAAAAGTGTGAAAAACCAAGTTCTTCCCATGCTCCTCTTCTAGCCATTCAGCCAGATGGTTTACAAGCAAGTCTACATTCTGCTCGGCTTTTCCACCAACCTTGTAACTAAGAACCTCAGCCATGGGAAAAGTAAAAGTAATAGCATGAAACCCCATTGATGTATACAACTCTGCATATCTTTTCAAATGTTTCTGCCTCGCTCCCAACCATCCAAGCAAAACTACCACTGTCCTAGACTTCACCGATGAACAATCAGAATCCTCCAAAACATCACAAGCATTAGGGTCCGGTAAATGCCATCTATACAAAACATCAGAGGCCAAGGCAGGTATACTATGTTTAAATGTAGTTGGCTTTGGGGCTTTGGCCAACTCCGCAGACTGATATAAATTGAGCAGAGTTGGGGAAGAAACAACTGAAGAAGATAACAAATTTGGAGCAAAACCGGAAGGCGAAGTAGGAACTGGATAATAATTAATATGAGGTACAGGCACCCTAACCCTTGAAACAAAGGAGAAATTTGAAAGCTTGGAGAGAGATATGTGAGACACCCATGATGACTTTGATTCTTGTGCCGGACTATCACAAATCGGTTTCAAGGTAGAACTAGTTTCAGATGACTTTAGAGGCTGCAATTTGTCGGATAGATCAGAGGAGACAGAAGCTACAGCAACGGCAGTGGCGGCAATAAGAGGGCGTTGAAGGATTCCGGACATGGAACCCATAATTGACAAACAATACCACAAAAATCTCTCATACCAATATCAAGCAATCTTCATTCAACCCAACACGGATATCAATCATGTGAATTCGATGATCACCCAGGATGCAAAAGACTACAATGACACCAACCCCTGCACAAAATCAAAAGAATTGAGGATTTGAAGATGACCGGAAGGCCACAAACCCAACTGAACCTAACTCCAACACAAAATCAGAAAGAACTGTGAATTTGAAGATGACCCAAAAAGCCAAAAACTACAATGATACGAACCCTTCCACAAATTCACGAAGGAATATGATTTTGACGATGACACAGATGGCCAAATACCACAATGAACCCAATCCCAACACAACATACACAAGACAAAAAAGAATTGTGAACTTGAAGAAGACCTAAAAAGGTAAAAACTACAATGACACCGATCTCTGTACAAAATCACAACGCACTGTGAATTTGAACCTGACCCAGAAGGCTAAAATAATCAACCAAACGCCCCCACCAACCACTCCAATATTTGAAGAGATAAAGACTTCAAAACTGAATCAATAAACATGAGGAAAACATGAAAAACAAGTCAAAAATTCAAAGAATCACCACATCCGCCTTACCTGGAATTGGACTTTGTTCAATAAAATGGGGCTGTCCAATTGACAGCCCGACCACACGCACCAACTCAGAAGCTTCTCCCTTATAGCGTGCGTCAATGTCAATCCTCAATTCTGCAAGAACATAAATACGCAGTAATTATAAAAAAATAAGCCAATAAATAAACAAAATCCAACGTATAGAAACGTGCCACGTGTTGGACAACGATGGATGGTCATCGCCCCTTCTACGTTTCCTAAATCTTTGGTGATTTGAAAGCTAACGATGTGCCACAACTCCGTCGGTTTGGGAAACCAGCAATATGAAAAGTCAGATTTGACCCTGAAGGACGACGACCAACACGGTTACGCAAAAGCAAAATGACCGTTTTGCCCATTTTCAATTGGGCCCAATATTCAAAACCCAGTCGTACTCCCCGACTCCGATCAATCCCACCCACCGGCGACGAAATTTATAAATAAATAATCAAAATCAAAATCACGATCGGTTTAGAAATTTCTAATCCGCAACACAAATTAATAAAAAATGGGAACGAAAATGGCTTGGAATCATCATTTCACCCTTTAATCGAAGACACTCGCCTGATAGAAAATCAAGGATTGGACGACGACGTTGAAGAGAAGCCGAGCGGGTAAAAGAAATGAGAGAGAGAAACCAAGTCCAGACTGATGAGAGAGGGGATGGGGCGTGATTTAATGCTGATTTCTTGGGCTTCTCACCTCTCTCGCTTCCCCATTCTTTTCGATTTCTTTCTCTCTTCAAACTCTTTCTCTTTTCCTTTTTTTTTTTTTTTTTTTATTTAGAAAAAAAGGAAAATAAAGTGTTCTCTTTCTTTTTCCTTTTTTGCTTTTTATTTCCTTGTATACCTTTTTTTTCGAAATTAATAGATCTAAAATAATATTTTTCTCCATTTTGTATATTATTATCTTATATATATTTATATTAATTATTTAAAAAAATATTATAAAAATTTGTAATATAATTTTTTTAAAACAATAATTTCATAAAATAATTTGATTCTCACAATAATTTCAAAATTATTACATAATATTCATTTGAGTATCTACATAATTAGTAACTAAAGAATTTTTTTTCAAATGATCAAAATTGTAGTTGGTGACTAAGATCCGTTATTTTGAAAATTATTTTACTTGAAGATTTAATTTGGGGATTTTTTTTTCAAATATATTATTTTTGTTCCAAACTCATATATGTATATATATATATATATATATTATTTTTAAAATATGTTTTTGTGATAAGGAGGGGCAAATTGGTCCACACAATCTAGGGTTTTTTCACATCATGGAAGCAAGTGACAGCATCTTTCATCCTTAGTGTCATGGTCCATAGAGAATTACATTTTGAAAAAAACAAAATTAAAAGGGTTTCTAGAATATTCTATGTGAATATTCTTATAGGATATTCCAAGTAAAAAGGAGAAAAAAAAAAATTAAAGAGGTGGAGCATATGGGCAAGTGTTGGGCCTGAAAAGGAAGCTTCCTTTTCTACCAACCGTAACCAACGTTAGATTATTTGGCAAATTTATTTCCAATAATTAATAACTGATGTGTTTTTCTTTTCATAATTAATAATAGTAATAATTCAAAATTTGAATGTGGTATATATGACAATAATTGAATATATCTTCATTAAGTTTTTCTTTCTCTCTAATCATTGTAACCCTACTTGAATATATATGAAAATTTTGGAAATTAATATTTGAAATTTAATAAATAATTTTTATTTATTTGTTAATAATATTCATGATTAAAATATTTATAATTTATAAATAAAAAAAGTATATTATGTCATTTAATATATAAAAATAATTTTTATGTATTAAATAATAAATATATGAGTATGATTTTACAATATGTTTCATACATATTTTTTAAAATTCTTGTTTTTCTACAACAAATTTAATTTTTTTTAACCAAATTTTTTTTATTTTCCAAATAAGTAATATAAAATTTTTTAAAAATTTAATAAAACTAATAAATTTATGATATGTTGGATAATATATCCCTTACTTATTCTGTCACGTATTTGATATAACATAAGATACGTCTTGATAAAGATAAAATAACTTATCATAAATAAAACATTAGATATGATATATTATTTTATTTTATCCTATGTCATATCTAGTCAATTAAGTCTTTTAGACTTACCTTAAAAATATATGATTTTTAAATGGTTTCTATTCGTAACATCTTTTTTGCTAAATGTAACATTTTTTTGTCATATTTTTTTTCACATATACCATTTTTAATAATAATAATAATAATAAAAATAAAAACTATCTCTAACATCCTCTTAACATATTAAACCTAAATTGTAGTTGATTAATACTGCAAATCACATAAAATATTTATTGACTTTTGAACATATGTAGGATTTAGAGTTTTGGGTCAAAATGACCCATTTTTGAAAAAAAATTGTAACATCTAACCACTTTTTTAAACTTATGTTCAAATTGGCCTCTTTGATGTCATGTAGGCGCCACGTCATTAATTTTTTTTTTTTCGTCATTATAGTGAAAGCCGCAGTTGGGAAACGCGGCTTCATTTTTGTACTAAAGCCGCAGTTGGCAAACGTGGCTTCATTTTTGCACTAAAGCCAATGCAGCTTCATATTTGTACTAAAGTCGCAGTTGTCAAATGCGGTTTCATTTTTGTACCAAAGCCACAGTTGCCAAACGCGGCTTCATTTTTTAACTAAAGCCGCGGTTGGCAACTGCAGCTTTAGTTAATTTTTATTTAAATTTAAAATTTAATTAAAAAATTATTAAATTACAATTTATGAATGAAATTTAAAAATATACTTAAATAATAAATTATTTATATTTAAATTGAAAATTCTAGTATTACTTCAACAAACATAAATTGATAAATAGAAGATATTATAAATGAATATTTTATTTATTAATAAATTAATAATTTTTAAATAATAAACTTATATAACATATAAATAATATATAAAATTGTATAATTTATTAATTTAAGATATTTAATTTTTAAAATTTTAAAATATTAATTTATTTGTATTATGATAAATTTATCTTTATCGAAATAATAGTATAACAGTTGATAATTGAGATTTCAATTATAATATTTTTTTTTACTTTCAAATTTAATTAAAAACTATTAAATTACAATTTATGATTGAAATTTAAAAAATATACTTAAATAATAAATTATTTATATTTAAACTTAAAAATCTAGTATTACTTCAACAAACATAAATTAATAAATAGAAGATATTATAAATGAACGTTTTATTTATTAATAAATTAATAATCTTAAAATAATAAACTTATATAACATATAAATAATATATAAAATTGTATAATTTATTAATTTAAGATATTTAATTTGTTGTTCTTTACAATGTTTTTAGAACCGGACCGGTCATTGAACTGGAAAAGTTACCGATTCACGGTTCACCGGTCGGACCGGCGATCGAACCGCTATCGAACCAGTGACGTCATAAATATATATTTTATTATTTTATATATTATAAAAAATTAAAAAATTAATAAATTCTATGTAAATTTTGACAGCATCTACTTTGTTTGTTGAGTTTTGTCACAAGTTTTGTCACAAATATTAAAGAACCAATTAAAAATTCCTTTGATTGAGGTAGGTGATTTCTATGTAGAATAAAAAATATTTGTTCATTTTTTGAAGGAGGGTAGTCTAATCTATCAAACTCTTTTCTCATCAAGTGTGTATAGAAAATTAGAAATAGAGAAATTGACAAGGAAAAATAGACAAAAAAATAAATGGATGTCACTTTATTCAAGAAAAATAATTATTTTTGGGCTATGGCATCCCCTATTTTTATTCTGTGAAAGGAAATTAACCAATACATATCATTATCATCACCTCAAATTATTATTATTAATAAATATATTAAATAATAAATTAATAATATAATGAATAGCATAGCTGCATAGCAAAGCCGCTACTCACAGTGGC
This sequence comes from Vitis riparia, assembly GCF_004353265.1. Taxonomy (NCBI): domain Eukaryota; kingdom Viridiplantae; phylum Streptophyta; class Magnoliopsida; order Vitales; family Vitaceae; genus Vitis; species Vitis riparia. The sequence continues at coordinate 1,472,173 of NC_048440.1, forward strand.
CAAACTCCAACGCTAGGGCGGGCTACCAGCTGGGATGCGTCGACGGCGGGCGAAGTAGAGGAGGGGCAGCTACCAGTGTGCGTCTCGTGGGCCGCCGGCGGGATCTCCCTTGGTGTCGCAGCAGGGATGCTTCGACGGCGGGCGGTGGAGAGGGAGGAAGCTACCCTTGGTGTCGTGGATCTCTCTTGGTGGCATGGGCCGCCGGCGGGACCTGTGTGAGTGTCGCTGCTGTCGCAGGCCGTTGGTGGGATCCCTTGGTGTCACGGATAGGACGTCGACGACGGGCGAAGGAAGAAGGGCTGGAGTTGGAGCTTGGAGGTTGCAGCGGCGCCTGGAGATCTCATTTGCTTAAATAGGACTCCAAAACGACGTCATTTTGATGCCAGAAGCATCAAAACGGCGTTGTTTTGATGTTGTTTCAAAAAAAAAAAAATTAAAATCAATTGAACCGGCCGGTTCGTCCGGTTCACCGGTTGGACCGCCGGTTCGACCGGTCTGACCTCGGTTCGATCCCCCTCCAGTCCAAATGACCAAACTGGACCGGAACGGTGACCGGTCGGCGGTCGGACCGGTTTTTAAAACATTGGTTTTTTAAGATATTAATTTATTTACATTATGATAAATTTATTTTTATCGAAATAATAGTATACTTTTAAGTCACAGTTGGTAATTGAGATTTCAAATATAATTTTTTTTTTTACTTTCATATTTAATTAAAAACTATTAAATTACAATTTATTATTGAAATTAAAAATATATACTTAAATAATAAATTATTTATATTTAAACTTAAGAATCTAGTATTACTTCAACAAACATAAATTAATAAATAGAAGATATTATAAATGAATGTTTTATTTATTAATAAATTAATAATCTTAAAATAATAAATTTCTATAACATATAAATAATATATAAAATTGTATAATTTATTAATTTAAGATATTTAATTTGTTAATTTTTAAGATATTAATTTATTTGTATTATGATAAATTTATTTTTATCGAAATAATAGTATAGTAGTTGATAACTGAGATTTCAATTATAATATTTTTTTTTACTTTAAAATTTAATTAAAAACTATTAAATTATAATTTATGATTGAAATTTAAAAAATATACTTAAATAAAAAATTATTTATATTTAAACTTAAAAATCTAATATTATTTCAACAAACATAAATTGATAAATAGAAGATGTTATAAATGAATATTTGATTTATTAATAAATTAATAATCTTAAAATAATAAACTTATATAACATATAAATAATATATAAAATTTTATAATTTATTAATTTAAGATATTTAATTTTTTAATTTTTAATATATTAATTTATTTATATTATGATAAATTTATCTTTATCGAAATAATAGTATAGTAGTTGATAACTGAGATTTTAATTATAATATTTTTTTTTACTTTCAAATTTAATTAAAAACTATTAAATCACAATTTATTATTGAAATTTAAAAAATATACTTAAATAAAAAATTATTTATATTTAAACTTAAAAATCTAGTATTACTTCAACAAATATAAATTAATAAATAGAAAATATTATAAATGAATATTTTATTTATTAATAAATTAATAATCTTAAAATAATAAATTTATATAACATATAAATAATATATAAAATTGTATAATTTATTAATTTAAGATATTTAATTTGTTAATTTTTAAGATATTAATTTATTTGTATTATGACAAATTTATCTTTAACGAAATAATAACATATTCTTAAGCCGTAGTTGTCATATATAGATTTTTTTACAAAATTAGTTAATGAAATTAATTACAAAAAGTCTACTACAAAATGTAATTTTTAATAGTTTAATTAAAGTCACAAAAAATATCCACCAAACATTAATATAGTGGAAAATAAAAAACATATATAATCTCACATGCCTCCACAAGGAGAGAACCTATGTGTAACTGGTACTCTCTTCCTTTTTGGACGCTCATCTCTAACTGTAGCAGGTACTGCATGTGACACATGAAGAACATCTGTCTGTGATGGGGCTAGAGCTGGAAATAGAGGTGGTGGTGGAGGTAGCAATCTAGGTCGACGTAGGCACCGCCTACCCCTCGAAATGGCTGACGGTAAATCTAGCTGAGTAGATGTGTCAATCTGCACTAATGGTGGGTCTGAAGAGGTAGGAGGTTGTAATGTAGGTAGGTCTAAAGAGGTAGGGGGTTGTACTGATGGTGGGTCTGAAGAGGTAAGGGGTTGGGCTGATGGTGGGTCTGAAGAAGTAGGATGTTGCACTGATGGTACGTTTGAAGAGATGGGTGACTGTACTAATCGTGAGGATAAAAAGGTATGGGACTGTAATGATGCTAATACTGATGATGTGATGGGCTGACAACTACTATATCTACCTCTCCCTCGAGATGTCGACCGACCTCGAACAAGTGGTGGTCGAGCAACTGTCGACTGAGTTGGTGACCTATCTCCTCCATGCTCTACATGTGGGAGATGATAATCCTCCCGAATAATGCACATAACATCAGTGGTCATACAAATAATATCAACAATACCAATACGACAAGCATCAGTATCAGAGTCCTCCAATGCATGACCTCCTCGAGATATGATAGATGTCATAGTCTCAATCTGTCACATAAAATGATATATAATTATTTGTTGGAATAAATATTATACAGAATATGTACATAATATTAAAGTGATACAAACCAATAAGTGGGCAGATAAAGCAGTAGCCTGGTACCCCCTAGCCTCCCATAATGCCACGTAGTGCTCATGATACAACCTCCAATTAAACTAAGGTCGACCACGTCGATCTATGGAGTGAAGGTCAGAATCTATAGGGGGTGTCAAAGGAATACCCTGTATGAGTCCAAACTGTCGCAACACACGCTTAGGACGATGCCACTCAACAATATAAAAAAAAATAAGTGGTGACATCGTCCGCCAAATATCCTGATTAGCTAAACAAATGTAAAGAAGCAACGCTAGTATATCATCTGTGTAAGACTGCCATAATACCTGATATATTCATAGATGAGTATGTATTTAATAAAGTATAAATTATATTATTAATATTAAGATGTTCATGTTAAAGAATACTAATATTTAGCCCAAACCTAATCAAATCGTTGTCTATCAAACTCATCTCTGTATGTGACCAACACATGATGAGGAGTGTCTGTATGAGATAAGGGAACTCTCCACCTGGTCCCTAGTGCATCTGGTGGGAATCTCTCATCTACAGGCACTGGTGCATGGGGAAGTGATCTACTAGGACGACCCACATGTAATCGCTCCCATGACTATAGCTAAAAATGAAATAAAATTATGTTTAAATGCACATAATTATGACAAAATTACATAATTAATAAGACTAGTAGTTATACCTGCAACAAATGTAATGGTCCTGCAATAGATTCTGCACTATCTAAGCTAGCTCGACATAGCTCCCGATAAAGATGTGCTAGTGTCGCACTCCCCCAACTATACTGTGCAATCTCACCAAAATCTCTTAACATGGGTAGAATTGCTAATTGGATGTAAACCTCCTTCTTATCTGTAAATAATGAACCACTAACTAACAATAAAAGATAAGCTCTAGCATGGCGTTGTAACATAACCTCATCTACAACCCCTGGTGGTAAGCGGGAGAAATGGGTAGTAATAAAACGAACTGTAAGGGATGCTCCATGAATATCAGTCTCTGTCGGTTGAACACCCAATAACTCGTCACAAAGTGCATGCCAATCAATATCTGTAGAACTAGTGACAGGATGGCCATGTACACGTAATCCAAATAAGATGGCTACATCCTACAATGTGATGGTCATCTCACCAACTGGCACGTGGAATGTGTGCGTCTCTGGGCGCCATCTCTCTACCAGTGTAGTAATCAAAGGCCAATCAACCTTAACATGGCCCACTTGATGAAAGACATAAAATCCTGACTGTATAATGTATGGCCAAACATGATCATCCAAAACCCACTCTCGAAGCATCCTGTGTCGGCAAGTCAAAACACTACCCATATCTGGATCAACACGAATGGTGGATGATCGATGTCGATGCTGAAGAGTAAGCACAAATGTATCCTCAGGGTCAGGACGAGCACGAAACAACGAAGTATCCATGTCTGCATGTACATCAATACATGATATAAACAAAATATGAATGAATTGACAAGAAACAATAATATCTAACAACATGAATTTCATTATTAAAATTGTAAAAATTTGAACAACATTTCCCCTAAACAGTAGAGATTCAAAATTTTTCAATGTAACCTGATATAAGTAAAATATGAATGAATTGAAAAAAAACAACAATTTCTAACAACATTAATTTCATTATTAAAATTTTAAAAATTTGAACAGCATCTCCCTTAAATAATAGAGATTAATATTTTTTTCATGTAACCTGATATAAGCAAAATAAGAATGAATTGACAAAAAATAATAATTTCAAACAAACCAACGTCAATAAGATGTTCAATAAGATAGTTTCTACATATATCTTAAAACGATTAAGGTCAATACTAGTAAATTTAAAAAAAAAAAAAAAAACAGTACAATAAGATGTTCATGAAGTACATCAACTCCTCCTATCATTGGTTTCTCTATTAGGACAAAAACGCCGATTATGACCCGATTGCTTGCAAAGTCCACATGTTTGTGGAGTCCTAATTTTCCTTACATCCATCTCATTATGCAAACGACTTGATTTTGGTCAACCAGAAGTTAGCCGTTTCATTGAGTCTGAAGGCACAATTATCGGTCCATTATATTGAGGCCACTCCAACTCATCAAATATGGGATAAAACAAGGGAGCCCATGTTGATAGGTAAGCACGTGTGGTGTAATAACCTTGTACAAATTGTCGAAAATCAATTGCTCGACAATGACAAGCAGCAAGAATGTGCGAACATGGGAATCCTAACAAAAGTGTTTTGTAACATGTGCAAGACTCCGTTTGAAGGGTAACATGATATGTGCGAGGTTTCCTATTACTGCTTCCAACAGAGTGTCTAGTTTTAACATGAAAACGTCCCGCCACATGATCATACAAAAGAACCTCATGTGCACCCACCTTAATAACTTTAGCCTTTATCTTGGCGTCAATATGTGGAGTGAATTCTTCACCTGAAGCGAGCCGATTGGCACCATGCTCCCGCCTGACTGTGAAGTAACTGTTAACCCGATAGAAAGTTAACTGGACTAAAGCTGTTATTGGTAAGTTATGAGCACCCTTAAGGACACCATTAAAAACTTCAGACATGTTAGTTTTCATAATCCCATATCTCCGCCCACCATCATATGAGAGTGCCCATTTTTCAAGAGGAATTTGCTCCAACCAATTTCTAGCCTCGACATTTATCCGGCCAATTGTATCCATGTGAGAAATAAATTTTTTAACTTTACTCTCCATAGCAGCCCTACACATGAGATCCTTTAAAGTCTTATATTTGAACTTTGTGTTGAAATTACTTGCTAAATGACGCATGCAAAATCTATGACAAGCATCTGGCTGAGTCCATCCTGAATATGTTTCATTGACAGCAGCTATAATGCTAGGATGACAATCAGAAATCAGACACAACCCTTTCCTTTGTGTTACTCCAACTCGGATACATGCCAAAAACCAACTCCAACTATTTGTATTCTCTCCTTCTGTAATGGCAAATGCAAGTGGAAACAATTGGTTATTACCATCACATCCCATAGCAATCAGCAAAGTCCTTTTATATTTTCCATATAAATGCGTCCCATCAATACTGAGAACTGGTCGACAGTGTGCAAACCCTTTAATAGATGGAGCGAATGCCCAAAAAACACGTTGAAAAATTTCTTCATTCAGATTGTTTCCAGGAACCATTTTGGAATACATAATGCATCCAAGATTTGACTGCTCCAAGGCAAGGAAGAAACGAGGCAACTCTGTATAAGACTTGTACCAATCACCAAATAATCGAGTCATTGCTTTCCTTTTTGCCTTCATTGTTTTTTTATAAGAAATTTGGTAACCAAATTGTTCCGCAACAACGACTTGAATTGCAGCAACTGTAATGGTCATTTCTGCCTTCACCAATGTTTCAATATACTTAGATACAAAGCTAGAATCCAACTGTGAATGATCTTGATTAATACATGGATTGACACATGTATGAGGACCTTTGTACTTTATGATTCTAAACATACCCGTATCTTTCACTGTCATTGCCCTTAGTCGCCATTGGCACTCTGGTGCTTTTTTACATTGAAGAACTAACACACTTGCATTTGATCTATGAACAGTAAACTCTTGGTGCGCCTTTATAGAAAACATCTTCACAGCATATTACAAATCTGATTTTGAGGAAAATATTTGGCCAATTGATAATTCTCCATCAACATTTCCTAAAGTTGGCTTTTTCCATGGAGTCTAATCACTTACAACACAATTAATTGTCGCATCCATATTTAAAAATTGTGGTGTAGGTGGCATATGGTATGAAACGGGTACAAATGTTTCCTGTAGGTTATCATTAGAGATATTAAATTGGGTACCATGTGGGGAGGCAACTAGTGATGTGTTTTCAACCTCAAACTTAACCTCAGGATTATTAGACCTATCACCAACTTCAAGGTTCACAAATCTTGTGCTTTCACATTCCACAACTCGTTGGACCATCACCAAATCAATATTTTCTGTTTGACAACAATTTTCATCATCATTAGGTAAATGAATCTCATCTGTGTCGATTGCATCATCTCTATCATTTTCCTCATCTCTCTCATTTTCGTCATCAACATCAGTATCACCTGTTGATAATCGTGTCAAATGAGCCATTTCATTACTCAAATGATAATGGTTGGGAGTTTGCTCTATGAATAATTGAACTGAAGACATTCCATACTTCGATGGCACTAGTAGCATACGTGCAACTGTCCGATCATTTCTCACCACTAATGGTTGAAATTTGTTCATTTCAGTTGGATGACGACATTTCAAGACTAACTGATAGTCTCTGTCAACACCAATGATATCATATATCATCTTCAACGACTCCACAAAGGTCGTATGAATGGGCACATCTATAGGCTCAATCTCTACATTATTTCCAATATATCTCAAATCTGTTTCTGTCCTCAAAATTGTTCCATTCCAATAACATAACACTTCTACTGTGGAATCAGTCATAATTGCCTTCACATAAATAATAACAAAAGGTTATTACATAAAAAAAAATATTTATTCAAGTAAAAAATAATACTTTATGGTCAATGATTCATAAAATACAATAATAAACCTAATAAATATTGGAATGTAACAAAGCTTCATGTTTAAATACCAAGTTCAACTCAAATGAAAGCAATGTATAAGCAAATAAGTGTATAAGTAAAGGTAGGATGATATTATGAATTAATATTATTTTTGTGGTCCAATAAAATGTTTTACATGTGTTTGGGTTACAAACACGTTTAATTTATTTTTCTAATTTCATAATTAGGATGAGCTTAACTTTTAATATTTTTTTGATAAAATGAAATTAATATTTTTATATTAAAAATTAAATTTTAAAATAAATATGTGTTAATTATGTTAATTCTTTTACAACTCAAAATTATCTGTTAAATATACTTTTAAAAATAAATATATGTTAAATATGTTATTTTAAATTAAAAAAATGAGATTTTCTAAAGAACCTTGTAAAAAAAATAATTTTCAATATCTCAGAAATAAAAACCATATCCTAAGGTTATTATATTGTTTTATATATGGAACACAAAATTAAAAACTTTGATATTCTATTTGGAATTATTTTAAAAATTAGATCTTGAAAATCATATTTGATAACCTTCCTTGCTATTATGCTTGCACTGCAGAATGTAGATAGCATGTAGATTGTGATTCTAAATTCTAGTATAATAATAAAAATGCTTTCTTGGCAATTTTTTTTTATATTCCCTGGCATCACACCCTACTTGAACATCTAGACGTGTCCAAGGGCCACACCAATTGTAATACTGTCTAATGTGCACTCACGAAAAGGAAGTACAACCCAATTGACAAAGGATCACATAAACAATATGGTCCCTACCCACATTCAATTTCTCCAACCCATAATCAAAGTTTTTCCATATAGGTTCACTTTTGGCCTCCCTTTCATCCTCCTCCACTCCCATCACATCCACAATCTAGTAGTCTAAGTGGAGTCATCAAACATGAGGTATATGACCTATTTTATAATAGGTTTTTTTAGAGTTGGACCATTCATTTTATACTTTTACTATTTTATTTTAATAATATTTTTATTAAAAGTATGGGTAATTTTGATATCTTTAAAAAATATAATTAAATAAAAATTAAATTTTTGGATATAACCAAATACAAAAGTCTTTTTAAAGAGAAAATGTCTGTACTTTAAGAATTTGGCTTTTTTTTTTATATATATAAAAAAAAAAAAGTGTTTACTCATATTTGAGAAGTTTTCTTGATACCAAGGCAAAAAAATTCTAGATGAGTATTTTATATTTAAGAGCTGTTGAGACAAAATTATTCAAGATCTCTTTATCAGAAAAAAATTATTTATTCATTTTTTACTTTGAAATTGTTTATATCCAAAATCATTTTTTTTCCTAGCAAACATGTTATATACATCCAGTTTATGATATAAACATTAAATTTGGATAACCAAAAAATATATTTAAATAACCATAAAATATATAAAAATATTTCTACAGTTAACAGAACATGTTTCCCAGACCTCAATTCGTTACTTTTAAAAAGCTAGTATTTTATATTATAACCTCAAATAGATGAGCAATTCAAAACAATACTTCCATAATAGTAGAACTTCTATAAAATACTTCACTTCAGTTGGGGAAAAATAAAATATTTTGAATGTTGAGGTCTTTCCTCCTTCAAAGACAAGGAATGAGTGTAAGTGAATGCATGGGTAGACTGACACAGAAATAAAACATCCTGAATTCAATCATATTAATGACAATGTGTTGTCTCACATTCAGAACAAGTAGAAGTTGGAGACATCTTTAAGAACAGATTCAATCCAACATATCATTGGTTCAGCCAAGGTCACAACCACTTTACAAAATAGAATATCGCCAGATTTCTGAAACATGGCTTGGAGACTCACATTATCTATTGAGTCGGTCGAAATTCTTAGCAAACACATTCCCTATTCCACTCAAATTCTAAAAAAAGAAAAAAGAATTAAAAATCATTCCATTCAAATATATTTATCATTATTTACAACTTTCATTTTTTTTTTAAATTTGTTATCTATGGCTATTAATATTATTAATTAATGCCCCATGATAATTTCAAAAAATTCTTTTCGATTAATCCTAATTTTTTCCCCTTAACTACAAAATCTTATAAGTTAATTTCATATTTATGATAATATCCTCATAAATCCTTTTATTATTTAAATATTATAGAATATTATATTTTTTTTATTTCCAAATTTAAATAAAAAATGCAAACTAACCACGTTTTCTATATTGCAGAACAAGTCAATTACATCTTATAGAACCTACAAATTTAAATTAAAAAAACTAACCACGTATTCTATATTGCCAAAATTCCCTAAAATGTTTGCCTAATACTTAAAAATGAATATGACAGATTTTAACATACATGTGTTTGTGTATACAACTGAACATGTTTCTAAAGATAAATACATAAAGACATACCCTCTCTCTAATACACACACATATGTTTGTTAGTATTTCACATTGCAAGTTTTGAATCACCTTTAAAAGTCAGGTGCAGGGAAAAGGTGTAAAACAAAAATGGCTTCAAACAGTAACAATTGCTTGGAAAAAGTAGTGGAAACAACTTCTAACAAATATTTTTTTATTTCCAAATATTAATCCTGGGATACCTAAAAGAATATTTAAAATATAATACAAATTTTAAATTATTGAAATAGAAATTGGATAATTTTTTGGTGGCCAGCTGCTTATTGAAACAAAAGGTTATTGCAAACATGGACTTAAATACAAAAAAAAACAAACCCAAAACCTCCATTTTTTTAAGCAACAACCATCTTTTTCATGCTCATTTCCTGTTCTTGTTCTATTTTTCATAACATTAAAAACTCATTTTAATTAAGCCCAACAGCTGCAATGGGAGGGCCTCGGTTTTTTGTGACAATAATTTACTCTCCTTATAGCCAATTCTCACCAACCAAACAGAGCAACAAAACACAATCAACATAGCCACAATCAACACAACCCATCTCACTTCTTTTTCCGTAGACTGAGTAGCTCCTCAATGCCGACACCACAAGCCTTATCCTCCCCAACGACTGCCCTAAAATCTGATACTAACAGTCATTAATTCACCGTAACCACACTCCCTAATCAATCATTCACAATAATAGAAAAAAAAAATTCTAAAAACCGAGATTTTGAGATGGGAAAAAAAATTGGAAAGTGCCAAAAACTTTATATAAGCCAAAAAGAAGATTAGGACTCACCTTAAACTTTATGCTTTGTAGCTCCACCGTCTTTTTTAGTGGCCCACTGGTGGGGCTAAGGTTTAGAAAAAAAATCACATAGAAGAGATAACAGCAACATAGGAGAGAACAGAGCACAAGGATGGAAATGGTAAAGTAAAAACAGTATAAAATATTGATTTATGGGCTGATGTGGCTTCAAAGGGCCATTTTGAATAATAGTTTGGAAATGAGCCCGTTTTCAACGTTAAGTTTAAAAAATGGGTCATTTTGGCCCAAAAGTCTAAGATTTAAGTCCCACTATGTTTTGACATTTTTTAGGCTCTTGATTACATACTTTGTTTTATGAGTCTTAACTTCACATATACAAATAATTATTACATTACTCATATTTTTAATCAATCTCTAGCTATATGCAATATTTTTGTTTCGGTCACAAAAAAATCAAATTTATCACAATAAAAAATATATTTTTTTAAAAACCATTCCAATTAAATATTGTTTATTTTAAAATTTTAATAATAATTTTTATTTAAAAAAATTGAGTTATGAATTTCACATTAAAACATTGAATATAATAAAATCATTTTACATAATATACTTTTGGTGAAAAAATCATTTTGTAATTTATTATTTAAAGAAATTATTTTGTTTTAAAATATAAGAAGAATATGAAAAACAATTGAGTGTGAAAAAAATAAAAGAAATGAAATGAAAAGAAAAGAAAAAAAATTTTATGTGGGAGTGGGGGCTTGGGTGGGTAGAGATGAAAAGGAAAATAAAAATAAAAGAAAAAGAATTCTAAAATGTGAGGTGGGGGTTGGGAAAAAAAAAAGGTGCAATTGGGACGTGAGATTGGGGAGGAGAGAGGGGGTAAGGAATAAGGGAGGGTAGTTTAGGAATGTAAAATGTTGCATTAGTAAAAATGTTGTTGCGAATTGAAAATGATCTAAAAATATTAAGAGTAAGTTTGATATGGATAAGATATATGTCTTAAAATATTATTTTTAATAATAAATGATATCCTTTGATAAAATATTCGCTAAATATTATATCGCAAGGAATTAGATAAAATTTGTTATGTAATGATTAAATTTAGTTTATAAAATTAACAAAAATAAATAAAATGGAAAATGTATTATTTTTCAATATTTGATATTTTTTAAAAATAAAAATTATATTGTGTTTCTTGCTTAAAAAAATATGAAATTTCTCTTTTATTTAATGATATTTAGAAATTGTTCAATAATTTAAAATTTAGTAAATAAATAATTATTATTAATATTCATAATTAAAATATTTAAAATTTATGAGTAAAAGATTTTATAATATATTATTCAATATATATATATATATATATATATTATTTTATAAAATAAAAAAACTCTATTTTTACAAGTAATATAAAAAATAAATTTATGATACATAAGATATGTATATCCTATATTTTAGTTTAGGAATAATATATCTTATGCATAATGGATGTAAAAAAATGGTAGATAATATATTTCATTACTTATCGTATCTCATGTTTTTTTTGTTGAATATATGGTTGGATAAATGATGAAATAACTTAATATGAAAGATGATTAAATATTAAGATAAGAGAGTGGGTGAATTGGAACAACTAAATATAAATTTTATGAGAAATGAGGAACAAAGCAAGAAGAATATATTGGTCAAGCAACCGATTCAAGTGATTCATTAGTCGTTATGTATTTAATGCACTATAGGTAACTATTAGGGTTCAAAAACCCAACCGTTGAGAACCGACTTAACCAATAAAGTTAATGTTATGTAATAGCACAAAATACATGCATGATATCTTGAAGTGGACACATTTTTAGACATAAAAAATTTTAGTGAATTAATTTACCATTAAATTATTCCTCAAAATTGTAACTTCCCAATTCAACAAAATTTAGGTTTGACAAGTGATAGGTCCTACACATCAAACATGTTATGTCATAAAAAAGTGACACATGGTGAAATTTGGAAGACTACAAAATCAAGTCTTATAAAATTAAGTCTTGTAAAATAAAATCAAAGTTAAGTAGAATTAGAAATAAATATTTTCCTATTGGCAAATTTCCTAAACAAAGGAAACAAATCTTCAAATTGAAGTGAAAGGAGAATAAAAAATAAATATTCTTTGTATTAGGCAACTAAATTTTGGAGATTTCAAATTTAATTCTCAAATTTCACCTATAAATTTGAGAAAGAGGCTTCATAAAAAGAAAAAGGTTTCACAAAATCTCATTGTAAGTGTGAAAGCCTACACACATGTTCTTCGCTATTCAATAAGTTCATTTGGAAAAAAAAACCACTCTAGACTTTTGACTAATCTTTAAAACAAATAAAACACTTTTATCGTGGTTTATTGGATCATTAATCAAAGTGATTGAATTAGTGGGAATATTCTTTTGTAGAGAATATCATCACAAAGATTGTACCCTATAGTTAATTTTAATACAAAGTTTTGTTCACATATTTTTTCTAAGTTTTGCTTGTTTTGCAAGACTTCATGAAATTTGTGTGTACAACACTACTAGTACAAAAATCCGAAGTAAAGACACTCTACCTTCTAGAATTATAGGTGCATTGTTAGCATATGAGCAACAATATGAGAACACTTTATTCAGGATGATTAGGTAGGTGCTTAAGGAGGGTATGGGTAGATTTAAAAAGGTGTAATTCTAGATGTAAGGATCTTCTAAGCACTGGGTAATGAAATGATAGCACTTTGAGTTCCTCAAATTCTTTAAAACTTAGGATAATTATAAAAGTGCACTTCTAAGCATAGAAGCTAATCGAAATTCCTCTCAAACACAATAATAATGGAATTTTCTCCAAACACAAGTTTGTGCGATTTTTCTAATTAGCAAACCTAAGTGATCATTTAAGCGAGGTGAAGATGAATTGAATGATAGTCTTTAAATTATTTTTTTCCAAATATCAAATTTAATGCAAGAGTGAGATAATGCAATTAATTAATAACAAATGCACCAAAATAGAGGAAGAGAAAAGCAAATGCCAAATATAACATGAATCCACACAATCTTGTCTACATTCAAAATCCTTAAGCTCCACTAAAGCCCTAAGATTTCTCCATTGTGCAAAGATGCTTCAAACTAAGATTCCTTTAAAGTACAATTAGTTTTTATTGGGATAGAGTCCTTACAAGAAAGATCCGGTGTAACAAAGTTAGTTTCCACTTTTCTATCCATTAATTACATTAAAATTTATTTGAGCATTTTGGTATATGTCATTTGCATTATACATGACTTTGGTGCAATAGGAGTTGCATAAGAGATCAAAGTCATGAGTTTCTTGCAAGTTGATGAGTAGTTCACAACTAGTTCATTGACTTAGGCAATCAATCTAAGGTGATAGTACACTACCTCATAATTGGAAGAATAACTTGTCTTAGTCATCAGAATGGGTTTCCCATGTTGAGTGCATTAATATGTATGGTTGCACATTAGACATGATCTAAGGTGAAGCTACTATGTTGAATGAACTCTCAACTTTGAGAGAATATTAAACTAATGTTAAGGTCTCCAGTGGCTTTTACCTCTAAGTAAGATCCTAATGTGATCATATATTCCTTATGAATTGTGTCACTATTAATTAAGGCATGTGACAACAAGTATTCTCAATAAAAGTACCATGATATTTCATGGATTTGAGATAGTATGTCCCTTTGGGTGCTCCTAAGACTTCTAATCATGAAATTTGTGGCATTCCAATAATTTTTTTTAATGGAATTTGACATATGCTCTTTGTGAATCAAAATATAGAATTTGATCATATAATAGGATGATTTGAAACTCAATGATTAGAAAGATAATCTCCAGAGATTGATAACATTTACCTCATTAGATTACGACATCAATTCATGGGGAGTTTACATGTAGTAGATAGTAGGTCACGAACCAAAGGAATTGATTAAATTGAACTTAATCATTTCTTATCTTGATATAATGACATAAGATACTGGAATGTAGTTAGCTCTCTCTAATTAAGTGTTGAATAAACTTTAGAATTAGATTACAAGGGAGCAATATTTTTCTATGGGTCCTAACGGTCCTTGCTTGAGCTTACATTTTTTTTTTTTTTTTGGGTACAAAACTTGAGAGAAATAAGAGATTTAACTTTATGTGTACATAAGGTCATGTTATTAAAAACATAAGGTGGAACAAAAACTTATGATTATTTATTTTGAGGCTTTATGAAAAATTAATCATTATGTGCATAAAAGTGTTTGGTAAAAGTGTAAGGTTACACATAATTTTATGATTAATTATTTTTATTGGGTTAATTAATTAATTAGAATCCGTTAGGGTTAATTAATTAATTAGGATCCAATGAGCTAGATTAAGTAACTCAAGCCCAAATTATAATAAAGTTACTTTTACCCATAGGAAAATCTATATCAATCTTATTTGTTTTATGTTTGAGACTTCATTAATCTTTTAAAGAGTTGGTCTTTCAAAGACCTGACTGTTAGGATAAAACCCTTAAAAACATGAAATTATATAATAAATTTAGAATTTATCATTTATTTAATTATATTCCAATTGAACTTTTATGTATCCTTGCTCCATGCATTGTACCTAATGAGCATTTTGACCAACATTTCTTGGATTGTGCATGACTTTGGTGTATTAGGAGTTGTATGAAAGATTTAAATCATAGGTTTCTTACAAGTTAATGATTTGTTCATAGCTGGTTCATAGACTTAGACAATGCATTTGAGGTTATGTTGTTATATTGTATTGTCTCTCAACCTTGAGAAAATACTGAACTTGTGTTAGAGTTATCAATGACTTTGACCTACAAGTAAGATCCTAATGTGATAATATATTCCCTATAAATTGAGTCACTGTTAAAAGAAGTCGGTAATAACAGGTATTCTCAATAGAAGCACCATGATCTCATGGGATTGAAATAGTGTTTCCCTTTGTGTGGCCCTAAGGGCACATGTTCAGGTAAATTATGTTCATAGTAGTTCCTTAAGTGGAACTTGACATAAGTTTTTTGTGAACTATTATATGTAAGTTGATCATATAATAAGATGATTTATAACTCAAGGATGATAGAGGTAATTTTGAGAGGTTGATAGCTTTCACCCTATTAGATTATGGACACCAATTCATGGGAAAACTATATATAATGGATAGTAGGTCACAAAATCGAGTACTTAATGCCTAATTGTAATATACATAGGGTACTAGTGTGTAGTTGACTTTTTGTAGTAAGATGTTAAGTTAACTTCAAAATTGGATTCTAATGGATCTAGTTGTAGACCCTCCATTTTGTACTCATAACACTTATTCATCATGCTTGTTCTCCCTCCCTTATACTCTCATGTAGTACACGCATAGAATCGCGTTCTGTTTAGTCATTCATCATGCTCCTTGATGGTTCGTTTATTACTTAATTTTAGCATTAACTCCTATGCTATTTTTGAAGAGCTTTTGGAGGAGGTTTTCGGATCCATCACTTGACTTTAGTAGCACTCTAGGTTCTCTCAAAGTTTCAACATGATAGGAGCCCGTTTGGGACCTTTTCACTTGACTTAAGACTATTTTGGGGTCAAACCGATCAAGGTCAAGTGGTTCAACTGGTTGAGGCAATTAGTCGACCGGTTGATCACATTTTGTGTTTTTTAGATCATTTCTACCTCTTTTTGAGCTTTTTTTTTTTCTCTTAATCTTTGGGGGTCCAAGCTTGTTACTAAAGGTCTGTTTGATAATAAATTTGGGAAGCACTTTTAACTTAATTTTTTTTTTTTAAATAAATTATACATTTGGAAAAATTTAGGAAACCTTTTTAAGAATATGAAAAATCACTTATAATATTGAAAAATCACTTGTAGTGTTTTTTGAAAAAATACTTAGAGTGCATTTGACAATGATTCTAGATAACGTTTTTAGTCTTTCTAACATTTAAATGATAAAAAAAATTTTAAATGCTAAAAATTTAGAAACGCTTCCTAAAATCACTCTTAAACGAGATCTTAATAGGCGATTCTTTTAAAAACACTTTCAGAGAAAACAATTCCACTAAAAACACTTAGAGTAAAAACGCTGTCAAACACACTCTACATCTAAAGGTGCAATTATGAATGAAAAAGACCCTCCTAAGCATAGGAGCAATGACATGAAAGCACTTATTTCTTCGAATAAAATGATTAAGCAATGATGGAAGAATACTCTTGATAATGCACTCACAATCCTCTCCATTCCTCTAAGACTTGGGATGGTTAAGTAGTGATGGTGGAATTCCATCAATTCGAAGTCCCTAAGATAGAAGGTGCTCTACCTCCAAAACTCAAAGCGCATCCAAAGGCTTAATCCTAAGCACAAGACCATCGACATGAGAGTACTTTGAATTCTTTCAAGTATTTTGAACTCCTAAGCCTGGGTAGCTACAATTCTAGCCTTAGCCCAAGGGGACTTG
Source organism: Vitis riparia (assembly GCF_004353265.1). Classification (NCBI taxonomy): domain Eukaryota; kingdom Viridiplantae; phylum Streptophyta; class Magnoliopsida; order Vitales; family Vitaceae; genus Vitis; species Vitis riparia. The sequence continues at coordinate 1,489,091 of NC_048440.1, forward strand.
GTCTTAAAAGAAGTGTTGGGTTGGCCCAATCATACCTCTGGCTGCCTAGCCCATTAGCAGTTGGGCAGGAAAAGGCCCATTAAAATCCAACTCAAGGCAGCAACTCCTGCAAAACCCCATGGGAACTCAAATTCTTAATGTTTTCACAAGTTATAAAAAAAATCTGGAATAGTCTCCCAATAAATAAAATAATTTTTTTAAGGCAATAAAATGTTAACCATGCTATAAAATACGAGGCTAAAAGTTAACGATATGTCAAAACCCGAAAAAATGAAAAAAAGGAAAAAAAAAAATCATTTGTTAGTAGTTCAATAAAAATTCAAACACTCAGATAGACATTACCATGTATTATTTATAGTTAGGTATGCAATGCAAACTTACTTTGATTTTAAACTTAAAAGCAATGCACAAAACCTATTAAAACCTACAGAGGTCAAAGTAAAAGGAAGAAATCAGGAACAATTTTCTTTTCCCTGCAACAATTGTTTCCAAATCTATTTTCATAATAAGCAGATCCAAGAAATGGAAAAACAAACAAGAAACCAAAGCATTTCCGAATTAAACAGAAGCAGTGACAAACTGGAAGAAAAATTACAAATAATCTGTAGACTTCCAACTCAATGCTTGTTCCTAGAATTCCAGGAGGGTTGTCCACAAGAAACCATAGAAAATTGAGCAGAAAAGATGATAATGCAATGAATAACCGATTGGGCTAATCAAATTTCCTTATTTCTTTGAAAGAATAGAGCAAGTATTCCATCTCAATGTACAATGAGTGACTATACTATTGATCTGTGCAGCAGATTTCAGGATATGGATGAAACTTCTCATCCATGAACTACTCTACTTAAAATGATAAACAATGGGGCCTCATGAATATTAATCAAACTCCAAATTCAACACCCAACTGCCAGGGGCCTTGAGATGTAAGGTGCTTATAAGGACCTACCTCATCAAATTCCAAATGAATATGTGTCGTATCAATGACTACTCTGCATGACACTGGGTTCTCGTCATCAATCAAAAGAGAACAGTTTTCATACAAACCATCCTTTGGTGGTAGATTTAACAAGCATGACTTTGGAGCTGACACTTTGTGTTTACTGCTGGTAAATGCTTCCTGGTACTGTGCTGTCAATATAAGACGATGTTGGCGGCCCAAAAGCTCTGAGACATATTTCATGTCACCAATGGAAAGAGCATGGCGAACACGTGTGGATGAGACCTGTCCTCTCTCCTTTGAATTACTTGAGGCTGTATTTCTGGAATCTTGGTTATTGTCCATGACCGGTTTTATAATGTAAGCCCCCATACCAAACTCCTCACAGAGCCTCACTAGCTCTGATGAATCACCAGCAGCTTTATATCCAAATCTGTAGTTCTCACCTGACAAAAATACCCATTCCAATATTTATGTCAAATTCTCAATATATCATGTAGTAGTTGACAAAATAAGAATTTAGGACAAATGACAATAGAAATCTTGATTTGATCTACCTGCCACAACTCCACGTACTCCAAGTTCCTTATATAACTTCTCAACAAATTGTCGGGGAGTGAGATGTCGAACACTTGAAAATTCAATCGGGAACTCTAGTGGGGTCATATTGCCACAAAGTGGAGCCCAAGAGGAAAGAACCCTCTTTCTGTCACATTTGGCAACAATTGGGGCCCTGTTAAAAAGAAAAAAAAGGGGGGAAAATTCACAACAAAATAAAAATAAACAACTATTTCTGGTAACAAGTTGTGTTCACATTTGAGTAATAAATTTAAGTAATAAAAGATAATTTATTTTAGCGTAAACATCTATATTCCAAACTTGAAGATCCAACACAACTCAGGAGGAAGGGAATTGCAATTTATGGAAATGGGTTAGTGGACAAACTCTTTAAAAAGATGCCAAATCAGATTTAGTTCCCAAGACAACCATTTTAGATTTACCAGAGTAATAAGAACAAACAAGAAATAGAAACTTTTGCAAATTCTTGAATAACAAGTGGGTGGTTTCTTGGTGGATCATAGGAAACCCTTCACAACAACTACTGTGAACCTTCAGTAGGTTTACAAAACACATAAGCAATGTTTAAATTATATAAAATTACCTATTTGCATGAGTTCATAACATATGTCAAGAAATGCATGTTGAAATGCTATTTTCCTCTTCAACTTCCAAGGGTCATGGTCCATATAGACCAGTTCATTTGTGCAACAAGGGAAGAAAATTTTACTTGATAGGCTAATTAAAGATGTATGTTAAAATACCAAAATGGACTGATCCATACAACACAAGAAATATGCAAAGGACCAATGAATTGATGTGGCATTTTCTTTTGACAAGTAAGCAAAGAGAATATATTGACAACTTCAATATTTCAATTCATGGATGTGGCAAGGGCAAGCATCAGGATGTGTAGAAGAGGCGCACGGTCTCTGATTCAATTCCTGCCACTGGGAATCCCCAGTGCTGGCTGTGGCAGGAGTGGTCAATCACCCTAAGGTTTGGCAACCCCGAGGACCCTAACATGGTAAAGTTCCTGGATGATTATTATTATTATTATTATTATTATTATTATTATTATATCGATAATTTCAAACCAAATTGCACGGGTTGTATATAATGGAAACACAAGCCATAGCCTAGAGAAGTGAAAACGTAGAAAACTACTCCCATCCTTAGGCAAATCCCACCCAATCTATATAATCAGTTGAAGGCATTTATCCTTCTGCTATGTACACCCAATAATAAAAGAAGAGGAAATAATTAAAAACCAAATAGCAACCAGCACTCACAAGGACAACTTATTCTAACTTCATCCTATCTACAAATTCAATAAGAAAGACACTTCCTTCCCCTCAAAGCAAATAGTTAGATGCTGATGCTCACTTTTGCTGCTTTGTACCTTCTAAAAAATCCTATGGAAGCCTCTAAAACCATAAATTCTACATGTTGGTTGAGAGGTTCCACCTCCCAAAGGAAAGATTCAAACATATTTTTAAAAACAAAAATGATTCAAAAATATTTTTACGTGACTCAGAAATTGAGTTCCTATATTTTTAGGAAGGCCTCTATTCAACTCTATCAAGTTACCAAAACAAGCTATGAATTAATCAACAGTTGAGGCAACAGTTGAGGCAAATGCAGTCAACCATTTACAAAAGATGAGAGAAATGATAATAAGCATACATACCTAGGTTCCCAACCAAGAACTTCAGCCATTCCAACAAATGACAATAGAAATGGAGCACCAACCCTTGATGCTTGAATTGCAAGTTCGCGATGACCGATGTGTAAGGCATCAAACTTTCCTAATGCCACAATACCTCCAACTGAAAAATGATGATTAAAAAAAAAAGAAAAAAAAATTATAAACTACATTGCAAGTTTTAAGATGAGAAAAAAAAAAAAAAAAACCCATAATTATCATTATCAGTAGAAAGGACATTTAAAATCTTGCTTGAACAAAGCATTACAAAGAAAAAAAAAAAAAAGATACATAAAATATTTTAAAGGGAATACGGTAAGAGGTCACACTCACTCTTTTTCACCTTACAACCATATTACATATACACACTAGTAAAGAGAGTAAGAGGCCACACTTTCCTAAATTATCACTGCTTTATATTTACAAAATATCATAAACAAACTGGCTAAAAGACCTGGATCGTCTTTTTTTTTTTTCCCATTGTTATAAATTTTGTCAAATACAAATGCATCATGTATGTGCTGGCAAACATAAATACATCATGCACAGACTGGGATACACAAATGCATCATGCACACATTGGCAAATACAAATGCACCACATGCATGTGTTGCCACCACCTCTAGCGTGTGTTTATGCGTGTGCATTGCTTGTTGGAGTAAAATGTCCCATTGCAAACAAAGTTGTGCAACCTTGCTCATACGATGAAGCAAACAAGGAGACTGGATACAGTTAGAATAGTCATACACTTTTTCTTTTTTTCTTTTTCTTTTTATGTTTTTTTTTCCCTTTTTTAAAATTCTGCATGCCCATGCCTCATTCAGATCATATTAATACTCTTACACTTTTAAAACAATGAAAAGTTAGAGACTTCACCAATGCTTTTGTGCTCAAATTCAATGTCCAAACCAAAATAATTCAAATTGCAAATGGTGGTGTTCATAAAAAAAAAACACTGCATCAACTCCAATTCAGATTTTCATATAGGGTTGTAAATTTATGGAATGTGAAAGACTTCGGCGATGCAAGAATTTGAAGTTCAAACTGAAAATTGTTGAATTCTTCAGCCAATAACACATCACAAGAACATTAAAAATTACACAAAAAGGAAAGGGTAGTCTTCATCAAAACAAGCAGCCCTATATGGATGCCAATATCAGCATTTAGAGTTTATGAGGCTAAATTCTCTTCAGGCATCACTTTTCCATTTCACAATGGATTTTTTTTCCGTTTTCCTTTTTTTTTTTTTTAGCTGGAATTTCCAGAGCCAAATTGAGAAATTCAAACCTTATCAGCCAAAAAAAAAAAAAAAAAAAATTCACACTGATAAACCAAAAGATAGTGATCATCAGCAACAGTTATTCAAACTGAAAAGAAGTACATAATTAATTCAAAATTTGATTCAGTTGTGCAAAATTCGTATAGATACTCAAAGTCCAAAATTTTAAGTCAAGAGTAAACTAAAAATAAAAAACAACCAAAAAGAATAGCACTGAAAGAAAAGAAAATGGCCTTTGTTCATAACAACAGTGAATCAAACTCAGAAAATTTTACAGCTCATTCAAATTTCGATTCATAAGTGTAAAACCCTCATAGGCATTCAAACTCTAAACGTAAATGTTCAAATATTTCAACTAAAAACACACAAAAATCACACTAAAAACAAACAAGGGCAATGCTCATCGACAAGAGCCCATCCAATTGAAGAAAGAAAAATCACACAATTCATTCAAATTTTGATTTAGTTATGAAAAACCCCATATGGATAGTCGAAGTTTAAAACCGAAAAACTTGAATTTTTCATCCAAATAAAAAAAATCCAACGAAAAGACAACAGTCATTGCCCATCCACAGCAATCAATCCCACTAAAAAAAATCACATAATTCATTCAAAATTTGGATTCAGTTGCACAAAACCCATATAGGCATTCAAAGTTCAAAGCTTTCGAAACTGAAATTTTTAGAGAGAACAGATGTACCCGTTGCCGCCATGGAAGAGCACTGCAACTTCTTCTTCTTCGTTTGGAGCCCTAATCCAGAGCTCTACTTGAAGAATAGTGAAAAGAGTAGGGAGGCTTCTATAAATTTAGAGTTTGTTTACTTCAAAAACCACCCCACAATTCCTACTTTTCCAATATTTTCAGCATTTTATGGCTTGGATAAGTCTAGTCTAGCCCAAAATTGAAATTTTGTAATTCCCATATTGAAAATGTTTAGAATTTTATTTTATTTTTTAATTTTTGAAACTACATAAAATAAATTTTTAAGTGAAATAAAATGTAAAATTAATATTTATTTTAAAGTTATAATTATCAAATCTTAAGGTGGTGCTTAGTAAAACTTAATAATCATTACTTAATAATTTAAGTTGACTTTAAATTAAATTATACTTAAGTTATTGACTTAATACTTATTACTTAATTTT